>NC_091465.1:83960990-84070990 GCF_027789765.1 Dendropsophus ebraccatus
TGTGTGCAGTGTATATTACTGTGTACAGAGCTGTGTGCGGTGTATATGTCTGTGTACAGAGCTGTGTGCGGTGTATATGTCTGTGTACAGAGCTGTGTGCAGTGTATATGTCTGTGTACAGAGCTGTGTGCGGTGTATATGTCTGTGTACAGAGCTGTGTGCGGTGTATATGTCTGTGTACAGAGCTGTGTGCGGTGTATATGTCTGTGTACAGAGCTGTGTGCGGTGTATATGTCTGTATACAGAGCTGTGTGCGGTGTATATGTCTGTGTATAGAGCTGTGTGCGGTGTATATGTCTGTGTACAGAGCTGTGTGAGATGTATATGTCTGTGTACAGAGCTGTGTGCGGTGTATATTGCTGTGTACAGAGCTGTGTGGGGTGTATATGTTGTATATGTCAGTGTACAGAGCTGTGTGCAGTGTATATGTCTGTGTACAGAGCTGTGTGCGGTGTATATGTTGTATATGTCTGTGTACAGAGCTGTGTGCGGTGTATATGTCTGTGTACAGAGCTGTGTGCAGTGTATATTGCTGTGTACAGAGCTGTGTGCGGTGTATATGTCTGTGTACAGAGCTGTGTGCAGTGTATATGTCTGTGTACAGAGCTGTGTGCGGTGTATATGTCTGTGTACAGAGCTGTGTGCAGTGTATATTGCTGTGTACAGAGCTGTGTGCAGTGTATATTGCTGTGTACAGAGCTGTGTGCAGTGTATATTGCTGTGTACAGAGCTGTGTGCAGTGTATATGTCTGTGTACAGAGCTGTGTGCAGTGTATATGTCTGTGTACAGAGCTGTGTGCAGTGTATATTGCTGTGTACAGAGCTGTGTGCAGTGTATATTGCTGTGTACAGAGCTGTGTGCGGTGTATATGTCTGTGTACAGAGCAGTGTGCAGTGTATATTGCTGTGTACAGAGCTGTGTGCAGTGTATATGTCTGTGTACAGAGCTGTGTGCAGTGTATATGTCTGTGTACAGAGCTGTGTGCAGTGTATATTGCTGTGTACAGAGCTGTGTGCAGTGTATATTGCTGTGTACAGAGCTGTGTGCGTTGTATATGTCTGTTGTAAGAGAGGCATGGTTTGGGAGCACAGATATCTGCCACTGAAGTGGTTAAACTGTGTCTGGTAAGCCCTGGGTGTGTCTCTGGTAACCAAGGGGTTAACCTAGACACAGGTAAAGCAGGATTGATAGCCTGGTTGTCTGTGTTGGCCATAGCTAACATAGACTGATTGTAAAAATACGTACTGGGACCTGCTTTTTCTGGAGTGAGTGAGGTTGGCAGTGGGACGCTCACTCCACCCGGGCTTCGGTCCTGGGCTTCCATAGCCCACAGCTGGGGGTCATCAGGGCCTTAAAAAGAAGCTCACTGCAGAGCTGAGGTGTGGCCATACCTGGAGAGCTGTCTGATGGAATACGGAAGGTATTGCATGGGCCACACCATATTTTGTTATTTATACCCGTGGGCTGGATAGCTGGTCCCACGTATAGTCAGGGAGCGGTTATGTATTAGTAAGTGCTCAGCCGAGCAGGGTTTATTTGTGTTTAAGCCTTTGTTAAGGTTTGCTTTGTGTTTGGAAGCTAAGTGTGAAATAAAAACACTTAAATTGGACATTATCCTGTCTGTGTCCCTGCTTACTGCACTGCTACCTAAGATCGACCAGAGCTATTCCCCACATATGGTGGAGGATGCGGGCATGGTGCAGTGAAGCATACACTTGTTGCATGTCCTGGCTTTCAACAGCGCTGAAGCAAAAAGCCACAACCATGGAGGAGCTGATTAAGCAGCTGGTTCAGTCCAACTTACAGCAGCAAGAAACTAACAGACTGCTAGCACAACAGATGACAGCACTAGCGGCTGCACAACAAAAGCTGGGTCCAGCGATGCCGGAGCATGACGCCAGGAGGGAAGTCCGGAAAGCCATGACAAAGATGACGTCCGAGGATGACGTAGAGGCATTCCTGATGGGCTTCGAAAGATTGGCTACCCGCGAAAGGCTGCCACAGCAATACTGGGCTGAAGTGTTGGCACCCTTCCTTATCGCAGAGCCACAGCAGGCATACTTTGACCTAAGCGAGCAGGAAGCCCGGGATTATGCCACGGTGAAAGCAGAGATCTTAGCCCGCTTAGGAGTTGATCTACACCTTCGGGCTCAAAGAGTCCATAGCTGGAGGTACCAAGAGGCGTTACCACCCAGGACCCAGATGCACCACCTGGTCCGCAAGTGGCTTCAGCCGGAGACATCAACCCCGGCCCAGATGGTGGAGAAGGTTGTCTTGGACCGCTTTCTGAGGGCCTTGCCGGGGGAGATACAGCAGTGGGTGGGGCATGGGGACCCAACCGATGCAAATGCTCTGGTGGGGATGGTGGAGAGGTACTGGGCTACCCAAGCTCTGACGAAGAAGGCCTCTCAGTCCCCGGCCAACCCCAAGCCCCGAAGGCCCATGGTATCTGCTAGTTCCCGGGCAAGATCAAATCCCTATGTCCGGGAGATGCCCCAGGGGAGGAGGAGGGGGGAGGCTCCCATCTGTTGGTCCTGCCAGGAGCCTGGCCATATTGCAGCCAATTGCCCCCACGTAACTGAGCCTATGGACTGCAGTTCTGCACGGAGGGTGTCCCTTTATGCAGCCCCGGTTTATACGGCTGCCATTCCAGGCTCTGTCGATGAGTGCCACCTATGCCAGGTGACGGTAGCAGGGCGCCAGGTCCTGGCCCTGCTTGACTCTGGAAGTCGGGTGACACTAATTAACGGATCCCATATCGACCCTGGGTCTGTAACGGGCCACACAGTAGGGGTCCTGTGTATTCATGGAGATGTAAAAGTCTATCCCACCGTGGCTGTTGCCATCCAGACCTCCTGTGGAGAGAGACAACATGAGGTAGGGGTTGTCATGAACTTGCCCCATGACCTTATTTTGGGACGGGACTTCCCCTTGTTCTGGACTCTGTGGCGGAGAAATCAAAGGTCGGGGAGCCCACCGCCTAGAGTACCCCCCAAACAGAAAGGACAAGACCTAGACCCTGAGCCCAATGACCCAGACTCTGGGGTACCTGCCGTAGGGGTGACCTGTGAAGAAAGTAATGTTAATTCTGTATTTCCCCTAGAGGTAATGGCAGGTGAGACTGAGGAGTCAGTGACCGGGCCACAGTTGTCGGATTTGGAGGTATCCCGTGACAACTTTGGCACCGCCCAGCTCCAGGACCCCACACTGGTCCGGGCAAGGGAAAATGTTGTGGTAGTGAATGGGGTGCCACAGCACGCCAATGCTGATCAAATATTTCCCCACTTTATGGTTGACCAAGACCTACTATACCGAGTTGATAAGTTGCGGGGTGAGACCTGTGAGCAATTGCTGGTACCACAGTCTTATCGCCAAACGGTTCTGATGTTGGCTCATAAACATGTGCTTGGTGGACACCTAGGGACCACAAAAACGTTGGATCGCATCTTGCAGCGATTCTATCGGCCCGGGGTATACGGTGAGGTTAAACGTTACTGTGAGTCGTGCCCCGAATGTCAATTGCATGCACCCATGGGACATTTTCGAAATCCGCTGGTACCTCTACCCATCATCGAGGTCCCATTTGAAAGGATCGCCATGGACTTGGTAGGTCCATTGGTTAGGTCTGCTCGGGGGCACCAGCATATACTGGTAGTAATGGACTATGCTACCCGTTATCCTGAGGCCATCCCACTGCGGCACACATCGGCAAAGCTGATAGCCAAGGAGCTATTTGCCATGTTTTGCCGAGTGGGACTACCCAAGGAAATCCTTACGGATCAGGGTACCCCTTTCATGTCCAAAGTCACCAAGGAACTGTGTAAACTCTTCCAACATAAAACAGCTACGCACGTCTGTATACCATCCTCAGACAGACGGACTAGTAGAAAGGTTTAATAAAACCTTGAAGAGCATGCTGAAAAAGGTGGTGGACAAGGATGGGAGGGACTGGGATGTAATGTTACCCTATTTAATGTTTGCCATTTGGGAGGTACCACAGGCCTCTACTGGGTTTTCTCCCTTTGAGTTGATCTATGGTAGACATCCCAGAGGCCTGTTGGATATTGCAAAGGAGACTTGGGAGCAGGAACCCACCCCCCACAAAAGTATTATAGACCACATTGCTGGTATGCAGGACAGAATGGCGGCCATTATGCCCATTGTTAAGGAGCACATGGAGGCTGCTCAAAGGGCTCAAAGCCGGGTCTACAACAGGTCCGCCACAGTAAGGACCTTTAACCCGGGCGACCGGGTTTTGGTTCTAATTCCCACAGTGGAAAGCAAATTTTTTGCCAAGTGGCAGGGACCCTATGAGATAATCAAGAAGGTGGGGGAAGTTAACTATAGGGTACGTCAGCCTGGTAGGAGGAAGCCTGAGCAGGTGTACCATGTCAATTTGCTGAAAGCTTGGAAGGACAGGGAGAGTCTGCTTACAGAAAGGTCTCCAGCTATTCTCCCTTCTGTACTACCCCCTAAGGCTACAGTTAAGCCTGCAGTGGCCGGTGCAGATGTGACAATTTCTGAAACCCTCACAAAAGGACAACGCCAAGAGGCTAGGGAATTTGTAGCCAGGAATACAGACGTGTTTTCGGAATTACCTGGGCACACGTCTGTAATCAAGCATGACATTGTCACAGAGCCAGGGGTAAAAATCCGTCTAAGACCATACCGAGTCCCTGAGGCACGTCGGCAGGCCATTGCAGAGGAGGTACGGAACATGCTACAGTTAGGCGTCATAGAAGAGTCCAAAAGTGAATGGGCCAGTCCCATTGTTCTGATTCCCAAACCAGATGGGACTCTTCGTTTTTGTAACGATTTTAGAAAGTTAAACGAACAAAATTTGACGCCTATCCCATGCCGCGTGTAGACGAGCTTATTGAAAGACTGGGAAGCGCTCGGTATTTCACTACGCTCGATCTCACCAAGGGATACTGGCAAGTACCCCTGACGGAGAGCGCTAAAGAAAAGACAGCCTTCATCACCCCTGGGGGTCTTTTCCACTATGTCGTGTTACCGTTCGGACTTCACGGGGCCCCCGCGACGTTCCAACGCCTAATGGACATAGTGCTGAAGCCTCACAGGAGATACGCATCAGCATATCTGGATGATATTATCATCTTCAGCTATGGCTGGGAGAGTCACTTGGCCAAAGTACAAGCCGTAGTGGACTCTCTAAGGGCAGCTGGCCTCACTGCAAACCCCAAGAAGTGTGCTGTTGGGATGGAGGAGACACGCTACTTGGGGTATGTGATTGGACGAGGTGTAATTAAGCCCCAGGTCAACAAGGTCGATGCTATCCAGGGGTGGCCTCAACCTGTGAGCACCAAACAGGTCAGGGCATTCTTGGGCATTGTTGGGTATTACAGGCGGTTTATACCCAACTTCGCCACAGTGTCTGCTCCCCTGACCGACCTTTTGAAAGGAAAAGGGTCAGTCATGGTGCGGTGGAATGCAGAAGCAGAAAGCGCTTTTCAGGCCTTGAAGCTGGCGTTGTGTGGATCCCCCGTCCTCATTACGCCAAGCTTCAAGAGAGAATTTATTGTGCAGACGGATGCGTCAGAGGTAGGGCTGGGAGCTGTTCTGTCACAGGAGGTGAACGGAGAGGAGCATCCCGTTACCTACCTGAGCAGAAAACTCACACCAGCCGAGAAAAATTACAGCATCGTAGAAAGGGAATGTCTGGCGATAAAGTGGGCCTTAGAGGCACTAAGATATTACTTGTTGGGGCGACGGTTCCGTCTGATAACTGACCACTCACCTCTCACTTGGATGAGTAGGTCAAAAGAGAGAAATAGAGAGTCACAAGGTGGTTCTTGTCTCTGCAAAATTTTAGTTTTTCAGTGGAGCATCGAGCCGGGAGACTGCAAGGCAACGCGGATGCCTTGTCCCGGACCCATTGTTTGATGTCAGGAGTTTGCCCCAGTGGGTCTAAACTGAGGGGGAGGGAATGGGTCTGTCTCTGGTAACCAAGGGGTTAACCTAGACACAGGTAAAGCAGGATTGATAGCCTGGTTGTCTGTGTTGGCCATAGCTAACATAGACAGAATTGTAAAAATACGTACTGGGACCTGCTTTTTCTGGAGTGAGTGAGGTTGGCAGTGGGACGCTCACTCCACCCGGGCTTCGGTCCTGGGCTTCCATAGCCCACAGCTGGGGGTCATCAGGGCCTTAAAAAGAAGCTCACTGCAGTGCTGAGTGTGGCCATACCTGGAGAGCTGTCTGATGGAATACGGAAGGTATTGCATGGGCCACACCATATTTTGTTATTTATACCCGTGGGCTGGATAGCTGGTCCCACGTATAGTCAGGGAGCGGTTATGTATTAGTAAGTGCTCAGCCGAGCAGGGTTTATTTGTGTTTAAGCCTTTGTTAAGGTTTGCTTTGTGTTTGGAAGCTAAGTGTGAAATAAAAACACTTAAATTGGACATTATCCTGTCTGTGTCCCTGCTTACTGCACTGCTACCTAAGATCGACCAGAGCTATTCCCCACACTGTGTACAGAGCTGTGTGCGGTGTATATGTCTGTGTACAGAGCTGTGTGCGGTGTATATGTTGTATATGTCTGTGTACAGAGCTGTGTGCGGTGTACATGTCTGTGTACAGAGCTGTGTGCAGTGTATATTGCTGTGTACAGAGCTGTGTGCGGTGTATATGTCTGTGTACAGAGCTGTGTGCAGTGTATATGTCTGTGTACAGAGCTGTGTGCAGTGTATATTGCTGTGTACAGAGCTGCGTGCAGTGTATATTGCTGTGTACAGAGCTGTGTGCGTTGTATATGTCTGTGTACAGAGCTGTGTGCGGTGTATATGTTGTATATGTCTGTGTGCAGAGCTGTGTGCAGTGTATATGTCTGTGTACAGAGCTGTGTGCAGTGTATATTGCTGTGTACAGAGCTGTGTGCAGTGTATATGTCTGTGTACAGAGCTGTGTGCAGTGTATATTGCTGTGTACAGAGCAGTGTGCAGTGTATATGTCTGTGTACAGAGCTGTGTGCAGTGTATATGTCTGTGTACAGAGCTGTGTGCAGAGCTGTGTGGGGCGTATATTCGGTTCGGTTCGATCCAGCGAACTTTCGTTAATTTCGGATCGGTCCGAACCGAAAACGAACCTTGCTCTAACGGCTGAATAATTGCAGCTACAATAGTGGGAGTGTGATAGGGTATAGTTTCGTTTAGTTGCAGTTGATATTACAATGAAAAAAAGTGGGAAAATTTTTTTCCAAAAATAATGAGAAAAAAAAAAAAAAAAATAATAATAATAATAATAATAGGAATAAAATTAATAAAATATAGTGAATCAAAGTGCCAAAATAGTGAAAAAAAATATTGGGAAAAAAAGTTTACAAGGAGGATGCGGCAGCACTTGATTGCACCCAGGCCAGTATTGTTGACAAGAGACAAGTTGAGAACCAGGAGGAGGCAGCAGTAGATTGCTTGCCTCTCAGTCTAGTATTGTTGAGAAGAGACAAGTTGAGCAGCAGGAGGAGGCAGCAGTTGATTGATTCCAGTCCAGTATTATTGAGGAGAGGCTACTTGAGGAGGAGGCAGCAGTTGATCGATTCCAGGCCAGTATTATGGAGGAGAGGCTACTTGAGGAAGATGAGGCAGCAGTTGATTGATTCCAGGCCAGTTTTATGGAGGAGAGGCTAATTGAGGAGGAGGAGGCAGCAGTTGATTTAGTCCAGGCCAGTCTTATCGAGGAGAGGCTATATGAGGAGGAGGCAGCAGTTGATTGATTCCAGGCCAGTATAATTAAAAACAGACTACTAGTGATCAGGGGCAGATTAACTTTCCCATAGGCCCCGGGCTGTTCACTAAGCCTGGGCCCCCCACCCCACTGTAACTATGGAAGCACTAGCCTGGCATTCATAGTACAGGACAGATAATGTCATGATGTCCTGATTTGTGCAAAATTGCCATTAAAAAACAGTGATTTTTTGCAAATCATGGCAGAAGTGTAGCCAGGAGACAGTACACCACTGAAAGTATAAGTCTTTTTGGGTGGTCATAGGCCCCCCAGGAGCTCAGGGCCACGGGCTGCCGCCCAAAACGCCCCAATTTTAATCCACTACTGCTAGTGATGATTATATTTCTATTTTTGTTCCTCGGCTTACAAAGTTCTGACAAACTAAATCTACTTACTCCTACGAAGCAGGTTCACTGGCCATGATACAATTGCATCTAGGGGGTCACGTGATTGTTTTGAGAAACAAATGTATCGTTTTTTGTTCCTATGTGTATATGCCAAGGTTATTTCGCCATTTTGTGTATGTTCACATCTGAAGAGTGAAAGCAATTCACTCAATTAGCTTATTTAGAACTGTGAAGGCAAATCGATGGAGGCAGATATGGTTATCGATAAATCACTCATCGACATTTATGGACTAATCTTAGAAGTAAGTATTTGATAACGCCTTGCCATTAATGAGTTAGTAAATGTTGACATAGGTGGAGTTCTAACAGCTTACCGCTTTTTGGCTTATCATTGTGAGTCTGAGAAGCCATGTGTGTGACAGTCACTTGATGTATTTTTTAGAGTTAGTGTCAAAATTAAATGTACAGGTCTGGTCTTCGAATATATCAGATATCTGTTCTCAATAATGCTTCCATTTTGTCCCGGTACTTTACATTGCTTCATTTTATATTTGTGTTGTTAAAGGCTCTTTCCTTCCTAATTTCTCAATTACAAGTTAGTCATGAATGATCTTTATTTATGACGAAGCTAAATGTTTATTATGGATTTTTGCCCCCACCTATTGCCCTGTGTGACTACTTTGGTCACCATACATTGCTGATAGTAGTTCACGTCCCTACGAATGTGTGTAATTCCTATGGCTTGCCCATAAGGGTTAGCTCTAAATCGCACTATACATTTATATTTGTTAGGGTACAAACACCCACACCGTATACGCAGCAGATACGCAGCAGATCTGCAGCAGATTTGGTGGTGCAGATTTGATGCTGTGTTCAGTTATTTAGATCTAATCTGCTGCGTATTTGCTGCATATCGCAGCAGTAAATAGGCTGCGTATACGGTGTGTGTGTTTGTACCCTAGGGCTATGTGTCTGTGTGAAACATAATGCAATGTATTTCCAATTGTAGCCAATGTGCCGCTAATTATGTTTGATTCGCTATGTTTGTGTAATATCTCTTCCAGGAATTTTCTTTGTTTGATCACATGTTGCTGAGAAACGAGGGTGTGACTTATGGTTTGTGTTAGCGAGCTGCCCGTGCTGCTAACTTACTCCCCCCTCCCCCCTCCGGATTGTGGTGTCTAATTCACTATTACGTTATGTTTTAAATATTTGAGGCTTACACTGTGACCACATGATGGGAGTAGTTGTGTACTGTGTATATGATATGGGCCGGCAGCAGACATCATGGAGGGAGAGGGAGGAGGGAGGGAGTTAGCAGCACGGGAAGCTCCATAACCCACCCACATAAGTGACGTCATATTTAGTCAGCAACATTGCCTCTAAGGGTACAAACACACACACCGTATACGCAGCCTATTTACTGCTGCAAAACACAGCAAATACGCAACAAATACGTTAAAGATTAGATCTAAATAACTGAACACAGCATCAAATCTGCACCACCAAATCTGCTGTAGATCTGCTGCGTATTTGCTGCGTATACGGTGTGTGTGTTTGTACCCTAACAAGGAAAAAGCCTCGACTAGCTATTACCTTACCAAGCGAGCATTGTTTGCAAGAGGTTTATATTATTTATTTATCTTTTTATTAAGGTCCATGCTCGGCCACCGCTATGGGACGGCCCTGCGCCGGGGTACACAAGCCGGCTAAGGCGGAGTGCCGCATGGAGGGAGGTTGCCCGGATTGTGTACCCAGGTTGGGACAAGCATAGTAGTCTACAGAAGTTGATCATTGGTAAGTTATTTACCCACTATGTCAAACAAGAAACTCTACTGTTATGGTCACCTGACGCTCATATATTACTAATGTCTGTACGTTTTTTGCTTTCAGCCAAACATATGGAGACCAGGTGGTCCAGTGTGAGGGACAGATTCATCAGGGAGCGACGGCAGCTGATGAGGCGTGGGGATTCACAAGAAGAACTCGGCTCTTTGCGTTTTGCCCCAATGCTGCGTTTCATTTTGAATGCCAGCAGACGGCGCCAGTAAGTGTGTGTCTTAATTGCATCTGTCCATGCTAGGATCAGATGATGTCAGTATTAGTTCAGTCTGTTATGTGTGCAGACATATAGACATGTGTTACGTAGACAGAGATTATATACATCGAGCTTCCTGCAGGGGGACCTATATATTTGGATGGATACTAAAAATTGTTTAATAAGTCGATGATGTAAGACCTAACTGGAGTTCGATTTAGCTACAAAGCACGGACAGGATAAATGGCGACAAATGTGCCCCAATGATTACATATGACCTAACAATGTCCCACTCATTTCTCAAGTGAGATTTTTAGGGAGCCAAGGGCTAATTAGCGCAAGATGTGAGAATAAATTACTATTTCTTTGCAGACATATTATTTTCCCTGAGCATCATTTTTGGGGAGCAGTGTGTGAATGTTGATCAATAGTCTAGATTATGCGCAAAGGTAAGGCTAACACATTGGACATACTGGATAAAAAAGGACACAAAAAGCCTAAGTAAAATCCTACATTGGATGCATATTGGTTCTTGAGAATTGTTACAATGTTGCTAACATGTTTGTAATAACAGATTTTGTCCATTGTTCATTTGTCAGCAGAGATGAAGAAGCTCAACAAACAGCAGAGGCCTCATCGGATGAAGAGAATAAAGAACCTCATCTGACGGAGGCGCGCACCATGACTCCACCACCAAGAGGCCAAGAGGGTCCTGTTGAGCCTGGGCAGAGAGACCAACATCTGGCTTGACGTTAAAGAATAAATTATGGGCGTCCTGCCTGCACTCCCTCTTATACTAAGGTTGTTGTTGGCATAAATGATTGTGATTAGTGGTCACACACCCTCTGCCCCCCCCCCCCTCAACCACTATCCTGTGCTTTATACTATTTCAAGCAAGTAATAAAGATATTTTGTGATATATCGGTGTTTGACTATTTTCTGGATATCACAAGTTTTTTACTTCCTATCTCTGCCTATGTCTCCCTCTCTCTACCTCCCTGTAGCTATCTACTTGTTTGCCTATCTATCTATGTGCTTTCCCTCCCTAACTAGCACGGAGCTCCTCTCTCTCTGCAGTCTAGACACACAATGAGAAAGAGCATGGACGCTCAGGCACTTCCTGTTCCTGTAGTGACGTCACACACCTTGATATTCACATAATAAAAGGATAAAAGGGATTATAGGAGTAATAATTCCTTATATCCTCTTCCATTCTGTGAAAACAATACAGTTTTGCGACGCCGTTGCGGTTTTAACGAACTTCGTCACAAACTTTTTGAAAAGTTCGTAACGAATCTGGTTCGTACCGGTTCGGTTCGCTCATCACTATTTGTGACCAATGATATCGCAACTTTTCCATAAACCACAAACACTATATTTGAACAAAATAAACACCAACCCACATTAGACTCCTTAGTAAATGCCCCCCTTATTTTTTGTTTTTTTAAAGGTTTAAATTTTTTTAAAGCAGTCAAATAAAATAAAAGTTATATAAGTTTCCTATCATTTTTATCGTTCTGACTTGAGAAACTTGAGATTTGTCAGTTTTACCACAAGGGAAACATGGCTAACGTGAAAAGACAAAAGTGCAAAAATGAAAATTGTCCTTAAGGGGTTAATGGTCACATGTCAACTATGTAACGCTACAATCATAACCAAAATACTTATTATGTCTGGATAATTTAGCAAAACCAAAACTAAGAGAAGGGGGGAGGCTTACATAAAGTAGAGCGGCGGTCTCTGGTTCCTGATGTTGGTGACTAAACTCAACTTATCCTATCATTGTCATGTGACCAGTAGTCGGTGACCCCTCGTGTAAGGTGAATTGGAGGCAGGAAAGATTTTTGGGCTTTTATCTCCCCTAAAGAATAATTTATAACAGCCTCAGAATTGTCTAGATGTGCTGTTTGCTGCCCTAACGTGCGGTATGCCGCCCTGACATGTGCTGTATGCCGCCCTGTGGTTGTTTCATGGGGTGTTGGGCATTGCTACCGGGCATGCAGATGTAACAACTTTAGCAAAGCACTGGTGTCTAAGGAGAACCAACTCCCACAGTATTAGAAATATAACATGGTAGGTAGGGACCCTGTTGCACTTGAGGCTCGGAAACTTGTGGTGTGCTTTCATACTTTCTTGGTATCTCCAATACTTGTATTTGCTAATCTAACTATGAACTGGAAGCCGAGCGCCATTGGAGCAACATGAGTCTTTCATTCCTTTATTTGTTGGATGGGGACCAATATCTTCAACCAAAAAATGTGTCTGGGCACAGAACCTGCATGTAGACAGCACTCGGCAGCCCTAAATCAGCTGGCAGTCATCCACCGGCTGTAGCTGCCGCCAACTCTGATAAGCAATTTTTAGAGTAAACTAATCAAAGTAAATAAGAGTCATTCTATGAGAACTGTATGGGTTGAGGACATCAGAGATGGTCTAGTCTCGTAATCTTGGGGTTAGGGAGACCTGCTTATTATATGCTTTTCATATTCTTCTCATACATATCCTTCTTGGCTCACCTAGTGGTGGTGTTCCCCGAACAGTGCTATGGAGCCCATGGCTGCACCTTAAGGCCCTCACCGCATGGTGTGAATCAAACTGGCCTTATCACACTGAGTAGAATGACCCAACTCTAAAAACCGATCCAAAAGTGAAGACACTGGCATAGGTTTGTTGGCAAGCAGTAACGCATTTCGAAACAACTTCTTCCTCTGCATCGATCCTACACTATCCTGACAAAGAAGTTGTTCTAACTTTAAAACGAGTTGATGTCTGCTAACAAACATACGGCAACGTCTTCACTATTGGAACTGTTCTTGGAGTTGGGTCATAATACCCATTGTGCTTTATCAATGGGTCATTGAAATGTCAAACATTTCTACCAGGTGTCTAGACTAGCCCAGATCTTGCAACGCCATGTAAAATGTCAGGTTTTCTCGAGGGTTAATAGACACAAAGGCTTTTTCCAATTTCCCAACAGATCTTTTTTTCTTGGTTTCCTCTTAGGAAAAGACCAGCCATCTTATGTCCTCTTCTCTCCACTATGTATTTATGGGATAGAATACATTCCATGTGCCCTCTAGAATCTGCCCATAAACCAATTGCCCCAGTATTTCAGAATTAGGACTTCATACCTGGTCTGTCTTCATTTCAATATTTTAGGTTCAATAAAATGAGAATAGTTGACTTTATCGTTAGACAAAGAGTCAAGTGATTGGAGTTTTTGGTATCCATAAATTACCAAACATTAACTTTTCTGTCTCTAAACTTGACTTTATGGTGGAGGATAGACTCAGTATGTACGTATGGTGTCCCACCACAGGTGGTTTTGTGTCTCCAGTGTGCACCTCTCAAAAACCTCCTTCCTTCAGGTTAAGTAGTGATGAAGGATACTTTACAGTTTCGCCACTAGGTGTCAGTATTTTGTATTCCTTTTTTTTTTTTTTGCACTGTTGAGGAAGGTCATGGGTTAATGTTTTTTTGTATGCCATGTGTTATTCTTGATCAATAGGAGGTGCTCTCTACTTTTGACCTATTATCTTTCTCCTTTCTTATGCACACACTCATCCCTACCACTCACAGAGTAGTTTACTTAGGCCCCTGTAGGAAATTGTTACTTGGTGGAGGAAGTGCATAATTAGTTCTAGTCAGATTCTCACAGAGAGAGGACACACAAGACAACAGTTCCCGCTGTAGTTAAGCCAGGGCCTGGTTGATGCCAGGACCCCTGACAAGAACCAAGCTCAGATGCAAGTAAAGTTAAAGATTTCTTCTAAGCAAGCAAGTAGTTCTACTATGTAGTGCTAAGCACTTTTAAGGAAGAAGAATCCAGGAACACCCTAACCCACGCTGAGAACATGTCTAAAAAGTGCAGGGCAGTATCCTAAGTACAAGAGGAACTAGCCTGAATGGGACAAAGCTACCGTAAAGAAGGTCTACATATCCTATCGCAGTGCAGGTAACTGGGACACTTCTGGACACTTAGCTAAGCCCAGATAACTACGACTGGGGCTTGTATCACCCTATTAGGATGATTAGCCCAACACTGTAGGGCAGAAAGTGGTCAGACACAGTCTAAACACAGGTACAAGTAAACTTCTCACTGTAAAGTATTTCTTTAAGTTCAGGCTACACTGGGTTTAAGTACATTGCTACACTGGGTTGGGGCTCCTCCTTTGACTACCTCTCCTCCACTCTACTTCTCTAAGCACCTCCTCAAGCACAACAAGTTCCAGCACTAAAGTCTATGTCAAAGATTTATCTATTTTGTGAAAGTGTATTGCTAAAAGACAGTAAAGATGTTCTATTTTTTATATCACTAGGACTCCATCATACTTTATCTGTACTATACACACAAACCGCACACCTTGGGTTATTTTCCCCCCTTCTGTGGGTGGCGGTACCAGGGCTGTTTCTTGCACCGGGCCGGGCGACGGCATGGGGCGCCGACAGTTAGGGGGCGCTGGTGGCAACCCTGGAACCTCACACAGCCTGGGCTGGATAGCACACCATGCGCCCCCACACCCAGACCGTCACCCGGCCGCCCACCCCCCCATCTGCGCTCGTCTGAGCGACAACTCCGTCTGCAGTTACCCTGCCACAGCCGTGCTGATGTGAGCGCCAAAGACTTGCCCCAACTGCCGACGCCCACCGTACCCCTGGACCTCTTTGGCAGGCATCTTCACCCCCAGCAGGGCCTGGACATGAGCTCTTACTCCAGCAGACACAGTGATATGACGTCTTTGCGCCTGCTGGAGGATCCATCCCCACGGAGACAGGCTGGAAGAGAGAGCCCCGCTCCATGACAGGGTATGTGAGTACAATGTTTTGTTGTGTGTGTGTTGGGCAATGCAAGGGACATTAGTACTATGGAGACAGGAAAGGGAACAGTAGTACTGTGGGGACAGGGGACAGTAGTACTGTGGGGACAGCACAGGGGATCGTATTACTATGGGGACAGCACAGGGGACCATATTACTATGGGGACAGCATAGGGGACCGTATTACTATGGGGACAGCATAGGGGACCGTATTACTATGGTGACAGCACAGGGGTCCGTATTACTATGAGGACAGAGCAAAGGGGACAGTATTACTATGGGGACAGAGCACAGGAAACAGTATTTCTATTGGGACAGAGGACAGGAGACAGTATAACTATGGGGACAGAGAACAGGGGACAGTATTTCTATTGGGACAGCACAGGTAACAGTATAACTATGGGGACAGAGCACAGGGGACAGTATTTCTATTGGGACAGAGGACAGGAGACAGTATAACTATGGGGACAGAGCACAGGGGACAGTATTTCTATTGGGACAGCACAGGTAACAGTATAACTATGGGGACAGAGCACAGGGGACAGTATTTCTATTGGGACAGCACAGATAACAGTATTACTATGGGGACACAGTAAAGGGGACAGTATTTCTATTGGAACAGCACAAGGGACAGACAGTATTACTATGGGGACAGAGCACGGTGTACAGTATTACTATGGGGTCAGAGTAAAGGGGACAGTATTTCTATGGGATGAGCACAGGGGACAGTATTACTATTGGACCAACACAGGCGACTGTATTACTATGGGGACAGTAAAGGGGACAGTATTTCTCTGGGGACAGCACAGTGGACAGTATTGCTTTGGGACAGAGCACGGTAGACAGTATTAGACGGGACAGAATACAGGGGACATTATTGCTATGGGGACAGCACAGGGGGCATTATTATTATATGAGAGGCACAGGGGTCATTATTACTATATGGGGGCACAGCAGGGGATCCTATTTACATAGGGCAACCCACATAGCTACTGACTTTACTGCACGTGACACAAAAAAGTGGAAGTTGTAAAAGTGCGGAGCCTGAGATGTTTGTCTGGCAGGTTCAGAAGAGATGAATTGTAGCTGCAAAAAATCATCATGGTGGCCTGGGCCAGATGAAGAGGGAAAGGAAAGTGACGTCTCAGATTAAAGAAGACATAACCTGTGAGTCATTGAATGACTTTTGAAAGGTTGGGTAACTATGCCATAATACACACACTGCTTCTTTCTAGCAACAACCAAAATAAATCACTTGGGAAAGGGGAGGGGGGGGGGGGCACTTTTATCAAGATTCGCCCTGTAGTCAAAATTACCTAGAAACTGCCCTGGGCGGTACAGATAGTCCGGGTGGGTCAGTTGTCACTCAGGACTACCGTGACAAGAGCCCAGGGGACCCACTACAACCCGGCAGGTCACCAACCATTTGGGGAACGCAGGTAAACACCTAAACAAAGCAGGTATCAACATCATACCTGTGGGCTGGGCAAGCACTGACGTCACGACACTACCATCACTGGCTGAGCTGACACCACCACCAGTAATAGCATCATCCAGTCGATCACCACATACGGACACCCTGGATGTCTTAACTTGTTCTAATAGTCGCCTTTGCACATGGCATGAATTTTTGTACTAGTACTGTTCTCCTCCATCTTTGTCTCCTTCCACTTCCCATTGTCTGTCTTGTTTCCCTCCCATTGCTGTGCCTACATGTGTTACGCCCAGGGATCTAACCTGTGTGTTTGAGGGGGGGGCTCTCCTGATATTCTACAGACGCCTCTGGTGACGCGATCCAACTCTTATAATAAGACCTTTGTCTAAGACCATTTTTCTTCTGTACCATCTCCAAAATTTTCAAGAAAAAAATTGGTAAAAGTTAATATCAAGGTGAAAGCAGCTCCTGTTTATTATCCCGGTGATCACGAGTGATAGTTCACTTACAGCCTTAGTTATATGAGAATTACTATACAATTTTCTGCCAATTTTTGTAAATGTGGTTCATTGAGAGTAGGATATTGTCCGTTCAATGCTTGGAGACGTCTTCATTAAGAGACAATTCAGGTCTAGGATGAAGAAAAAAATAGAGGTCAACAATAGAGTCCAAGGCTGTGGTCAAGACTGATCTCTGTATCCTGGACCACTAAAGGGCCTGGACATGTTTACTTAAAGGGGTTCTCCAGCGCTACAAAAACATGGCCACTTTCCCCCTACTGTTGTCTCCAGTTTGGGCGGGGTTTTGAAACTCAGTTCCATTGAAGTAAATGGAGCTTAATTGCAAACTGCATTTGAACTGGAGAAAAAAGTAGGGGGAAAAGTGGCCATGTTTTTGTAGCGCTGGATAACCCCTTTAAGACTGAAGACTTCTAATAATATGGTTACAGTCCTGTACATTAGGCATACGTTAGATGCTGTCAGGTCAAGGAGACACATGATACCTTTCATACATCTGTCTGTGCTTCTAGAATATATTCTTTTCCAATGCAAAGAGTCAAAAAGGCTTTTCCAAGAGCTGTAATGCCTCCTTGCTCCCCCTCCTATCCCTATGCCTGCCTGATTGACAGTCAGCTGGAAGCTGAGGCCTATTGCCAAATTACGTTCCTGTACCGGCCATACAAATTGCACACAGGTACGAGAGTTAGAAGCAGAGCTTGTAGTTGTGAGCTGCCAGTCAAGCAGGGACAGGGATGAGAGAGGGAGTGAGGAAGCATTACAGATATCTAACAGTGTCAGCAGTTTGAATGTGAATTGCAGCTGACAGATTCCCTCTAATAACTATCTCCAGTCTTCCAGTAATTATCAGCTGCTGTATGCCCTGCAGGAAGTGGTGTATTCTCTCCAGTCTGACACAGTGCCAGGAACTGTCCAGAGCAGGAGAGGTTTTCTATGGGGATTTGCTGCTGTTCTGGACAGTTCCTGACATGGACAGAGGTGGCAGCAGAGAGCACTGTGTCAGACTGGAGAGAATACACCACTTCCTGCAGGAGGTATAGCAGCTGATAAGTACTGGAAGACTTTTTAATTTAGATTTTTGATTTTGATCTCTGGTACCGGTTGATTTAAAAGATTTTTTTTTGGGTGAACAACCCCTTTAACCATGCCATCTGGCCTATGCTCCTCTCCGCTGTCATGCATCAGATCCTATCACTACCCCTTGTGGTTCTGCCTGTAAGGTGAGCGTGTGCTCCCCTCCTGACTCTTAAAGGGCCAGTGCATGCAACCAAACACTTCTCCTTCCACATCAGCTAACCACACCTGCTCCATCTTGCCTTAACAATGGTTCCATAGTATTCCAGTGCACGTATATCACTGCATGTGGATATGACCAAAGTGTTTGACCTGGACATACATGTTTGACCTGTTTGCCTGTTATTCAGCACTCTATTGTCAGACATAGACTAACCCGGACGTGTCTCTGCCTGAGCCCTCCTTTCTTCACACCCATGTCTTTTTGTGATATGGGGCACCTGATCTGGTAACCATCTGCAGTGAGGTACAGGGTTAAAGAATGAAAGCCAGGTGGGATACATAGACAATGCCTAAAGCCATATATGTTGGGTGGCCCAGTGGGTTCTCACCCATTGTCTGTTACACTGAATAAGTGAACAAATTTCCACAGGGCCTACATGTCATTTTTGTGCTCTGCCTCTGTTTTCTATTCCCTTCTAAGGAACCCACTATAAGCAATGATCAGTTGTGGTTAGACACTAAAGAGCCCATCGACATCAAGGGTGTTGGTGGTTGGGAGTCACTATTAGCCGGAGTTGATGTACACGGTCGTGTAATTGTTCATATAGGAATCATGTAATGCTACATTTCCCCCGCAGAGGACACAAAAAAATTACAATACTGCAACTGAAAAATTTGACCTTCGTTGCCCTTGAGGACTTACAGGAGGAAGCTCAGGACAGTCTTCTCTTGTGATGCAACGGTTATCGTCGAACACCAACGTTTTGTTCTTACATACGCAGCCCTCTACACACTTGCTGCATTTACTATGAGGAAAGCATTGGGACGAGCAGGGAGCACAAGACCTCCAGACCGAGTCATTGGGACAAGGTGCGACTATAATAGAGAGAAAGATAGCGTTGTGATAAGACGGCCCAGACCGCAATAAGTCAGACAAGGGAAAAATTTCATTTCAAATAATCCGGTGTCAAAAGATTTGTACATTATGGCTATTTAAAAAATCTCAAGTCTCCAAGTACATTAAACCTTGGACTACGAGTAACGTGGTGTACTTTCTTTGTGGTGTTCTGTATGTCACGCCTGTCACACCAAAAGTCTTTTTGCTCAAATCAAGGTGGTGATGAAGGTTGTTTATTTTTTCACCAGTAGATGTCAGTATTTTCTATGTATACTTTTTTCAATTGCACAGCTGAAGTAAGCAAAGGGTTACTGTTTTTATATATTATCTACTTTTACTGACCAATAGAGATACTCTTCTTCTTTAACCTATCACTCTCCTTTTGTTCTTTGCGCACATTCCTTTCCACCACTCACAGGGTCTTCTACACATCTCCGTAGAAAGTAGTCACTTGGCGAGAGGAAGTGTAGCATCAGTCTTACACAGATTCTTGTGGATGGAGGACCCAGAGTAGACGTCCCTGCTTTAGTCAAGCCGGGGCCTGGTTTTTGCCAGGACCCCTGTCTGGGACAGCCCAGTTGTGTTAGTGAGTCTGAGACACACGTGTATGTTAGAGCCAGAGACACTCAGTTTCTTCAGTTTATCAGCTATTTCTATTATGCAGTGCTAGAGTATCTTGATATACAGAGGAACTAGCCTAAATAGAACAAAGATACCGGAAGGTCGACGTATTCTATCTCGCAGTGCACGTGACACCGGGGAACCTCGGACACTTAGGGTGGTATTACACAGGCCGATGGGGGCCCAATAATACCTGTAAACGAGCACCAATTTGCTAGATCTCGCTTGTTTACTGGACCTATTACACGGCCCGATAATCATTAAACAAGGGCTGCAGGGACATCGTTACCAATGTCCTTGCAGCCCTTGCTTAACTATATACAATACCTATCCACGTTCCAGGGCTGCTGCTGCGGTCTTCTTCTCCATGGGTCCCGCGCTCTAACTTCAGAGTAGCCTGTCAGGTGACAGGCCGCTCAGCCAATTACAGGCCGGGACCGCTGCGGCCTGTGATTGGCCGGGCGGCTGTCAGCTGAGAGGCCACTCTGAAGCTAGAGTGCACAGTACATGGAGAGTTTAGCGTAGAGTGGAGCAGTGTAGAGGAGAGGACTTTGTCAAGGGAGTCCCAACCCAATGTAGTACTGTGCTTTGCCGGAACTTGAGAGAAATACTTGAGACTTGAGAAGTTAACTTAAACTCGTGTTTAGAATAATGTCTGACCACATTCTGCCCTACAGTGGTACTCGTCCTACTAGGGTGATATAAGCCCCAGCTGTGATTACCTGAGTGAAACTAAGGGTGGTATTACACGGGCCGATGGGGGCCCGATAATACCTGTAAACGAGAGCCGATCTGCTAGATCGTCGCTCGTTTACTGGACCTATTACATGGCCCGATAATCGTTAAACAAGTATGTATATGTGTGTACAGTATATAGTGTATGCATGCCTCTAGTATGCTTATGATGTATGTATATGTGTGTACAGTATATAGTGTATGCATGCCTCTAGTATGTTTATGATGTATGTATGTAAAGTGTGTGTGGGTTTGTATGTGATGTATGCACAGTATATATGTGTGTATACATGATATATGTATGTACAGTATATGTGTGTGTGTGTATATATATGTACAGTATATATGTGTGAATACATGATATATGTATGTACAGTATATGTGTGTGTGTATATATATATGTACAGTATATATGTGTGAATACATGATATATGTATGTACAGTATATGCGTGTGTATATATATATATATATATATATGTGTGTGTATGTACAGTATATGTGTGTGTATGCATGATATATGTATGTACAGTATATGTGTGTGTGTGTGTATATATATATATATATATATATATGTGTGTGTGTGTACAATATATAGTGTATACATGCCTCTGTAGTATGTTTATGATGTATGAATATATGTATAGTGTGTGTGTATATGTATGTACAGTGTATAGTGTATACATGCCTCTGTAGTATGTTTATGATGTATGAATATATGTATAGTGTGTTTGTGTATTTGTATGTAGTTTATAGTGTATACATGCTTCTGTAGTATGCTTATGATATATGCATGTATGTATGTGCAGTAGGCATATGTGTATATAATTTTATGTTTGTACAGAATGTTCTCATATATGATATGCATGTGTTAAACAAAATCCAGAGGACCTCATGTACTTCATGCAAAAATTGTGCCTTCTTATTCTGACATATTGCACATACAGTATTCCATATATTTTGTGTATGCAATATGGCAGAATATGAAAACACATGTTTTGTATGAAGGAGATGTTGTCCTAGTTTATAGTCTCCATTGTGTGACAGGGATGCCATGGGTTGGTTGTAGTGTGCCCATCGCAGGGTATCGGCAGTACACGGCACTACTACAGAAAGTGTATGCTGCCAGTGTTAGACACATTGCGCTGACATGTAACCATACCTGAAATGTAGCGTCAGCACAATCTGTTTAATGCCGGCTACATGTGTACGTACGTATGTATATATATATATATATGCAGGGCCGCTTTAACCAGAGGGCACATGGTGCACATGCACCGGGCCCACTGGTTAAAGGGGCCCCCCCGAGCAGGCCGGCCGTTGCTATGTGCGACCAGTGCGGTCGCACAGGGCTCCGGCCACCGGCCTGTCAGGGGGGAGAGCCATGGATGGGTAATCTACTTACCCCTCCATGGCGCCCCCTGCAGGGCCCCCCCGTCCGTCGCTGCCCCCGCTCGCCCGCTGCTGCTGCGGTGCTTCAGCAGCAGCGATACTGACAGAGAGAGAGCCATTGGCTCCCTCCCTGTCAGTCACTCTTGTGGCCGCACTTCCTGCAGTCACAAGAGGCCGCACTCTCCCTCTCGCGCCCGACGTCACTGGAGCGTCGGCGCGAGGGTACGGGGAGGGCAGCCTCTTGTGACCGCAGGAAGTGCGGCCACGAGAGGGAAGAGAAGAGGAACGCGTGGACCTAGGTGAGTAAGTGTTTTTTTTTTTCAATGTTATATGGGAGGGGGAGCTATATACTATGGGGGAGCACAGGGGAGCTATATACTATGGGGGAGCACAGGGGAGCTATATACTATGGGGGAGCACAGGGGCTATATACTATGGGGGAGCACAGGGAGCTATATACTATGGGGGAGCGCAGGGGGCTATATACTACTGGGGAGCACAGGGGGCTATATACTACTGGGGAGCACAGGGGGCTATATACTACTGGGGAGCACAGGGAGCTATATACTACTGGGGAGCACAGGGAGCTATATACTATGGGGGAGCACAGGGGAGCTATATACTATGGGGGAGCACAGGGAGCTATATACTATGGGGGAGAGCACAGGGGAGCTATATACTATGGGGGAGCACAGGGGCTATATACTATGGGGGAGCACAGGGAGCTATATACTATGGGGGAGCACAGGGGGCTATATACTACTGGGGAGCACAGGGGGCTATATACTACTGGGGAGCACAGGGGGCTATATACTACTGGGGAGCACAGGGAGCTATATACTACTGGGGAGCACAGGGAGCTATATACTATGGGGGAGCACAGGGGAGCTATATACTATGGGGGAGCACAGGGAGCTATATACTATGGGGGGAGAGCACAGGGGAGCTATATACTATGGGGGAGCACAGGGAGCTATATACTATGGGGGAGCACAGGGAGCTATATACTATGGGGGAGAGCACAGGGGGGGCTATATACTATGGGGGGGCTATATACTATGGGGGAGCACAGGGGAGCTATATACTATGGGGGAGCACAGGGGGCTATATACTATGGGGGAGCACAGGGGAGCTATATACTATGGGGGAGCACAGGGGGCTATATACTATGGTGGAGCACAGGGGGCTATATACTATAGGGGAGCACAGGGGAGCTATATACTATGGGGAGCACAGGGGGCTATATACTATGGGGGAGCACAGGGGAGCTATATACTATGGGGGAGCACAGGGGGCTATATACTACTGGGGAGCACAGGGGGCTATATACTACTGGGGAGCACAGGGGAGCTATATACTACTAGGGAGCACGGGGGCTATATACTACTGGGGAGCACAGGGGGCAATATACTATGGGGGAGCACAGGGGCTATATACTATTGGGGAGCACAGGGGGCTATATACTATTGTGGGAGAGCACAGGGGGGCTATATACTATGGGGGAGCACAGGGGAACTATATACTACTAGGGAGCACGGGGGCTATATACTACTGGGGAGCACAGGGGGCAATATACTATGGGGGAGCACAGGGGGCTATATACTATTGGGGAGCACAGGGGGCTATATACTATTGGGGAGCACTGGGATCTAAATACCATGGTGGAGAGCACAGGGGGGCTATATACTACTGGGGGGAGAGCACAGGGGGCTATATACTATTGTGGGAGAGCACAGGGGGGCTATATACTACTGGGGAGAGTGCACAGGGGGGCTATATACTAATGGGGGAGCGCACAGGAGGGCTGTATATAACTGGAGGAGCACATGAGGGTCTATATACTACAGGGACACCTTAAAACTATGGAGGCACAGAGGGGTGTAACTATGTAGGGGTACAGAGGGGTGTAACTACTGTATAGGGGTACAAGAGACCTAACTACTGTATGTGTTGGAGCCTAAAATATTTGTCTGGCAGATTCTGGAGAGAAGATTCACAGCCAGGAGAAGACTTCAAGGTGGCCCAGGCTGGATGGAGAGAAAAAGAAAAGGTGACAGACTCTGATCAGAGAAGACGCCTCCGGTGAGTCACTGGATGTAACTGCACTCTGTTATAGGGTTGTAGTGTTAGGGGTTATGATGTGGCGATATTATGTAATGGTATCATTGGTGATATCTTTCTGTTTTGTTTAGTGCAGTTTTAATGTAATATGTAATCACTGTATGGTGGAAATAGTGTTATAAGGTAACTACTGTATGTACTGGGGCTCTTGATACAGTGTGGGGGCAAATTCAGTACATTATACAATGTGCCGAAAGGGAAGGGGGGGCCCACTCTTGAGGGCTGTGCACCGGGCCCACCAATGTATTAAAACGGCCCTGTATATATGTATGTATGTATGTATGTATGCACAGTGTGTGCTGGGTGTTTACACCACTGGAATAATCTGTAATAATCTGTAGTTAAATGTGACTGTAAATATATGTAGGATTCCATAGACAAAAGTCCAGCACTTTCTTCCTATGTAATTATATTCACATCTTTATTGTAACTCCCTGATACAAGACGCCATCACCATCACATGATGCAGTTGTTGGTAACAAAAGTGTCTTACATTATGGATCTGTTATAAAGCTGTGAATTCTAATACACCAGAACGAGGTGCTGGACTTTTGTCTGTCAGGCTATGTTCACACACACTTTTTTGAGCCATAGGCCGCATTCACACATTCCGTGTTCTGCACAGAACACGGACGTGAAATGCCTGTAACGGACTCTCCCCCGCCCGGACAGCATCTGTGATAAGATGCTGGGAGCGGGGGAACTGTACAGATATGCGCCGCACTGTAATGACAAAGCCGCACGGCTGCTTCATTACAGCATATCTGTACAGTTCCCCCGCTCCCAGCATCTTATCACAGATGCTGTCCGGGCGGGGGAGAGTCCGTTACAGGCATTTCACGTTCCGTGTTCTATGCAGAACATGGAACGCGTGAATGCGACCATACAGTAGCTGCTCATAAAGTCCTAAAAGGTCCATAACAGTTTATTATGTTCAATTAAACTTGATATTAAAATGGCTGTTTGCGCACACATGTAGTGACTTTATGGTCATAATCATCACTACAGAATTTAAAAGGATTATCCAGAATTAGAAAAACATGGTTGTTTTCTTCCAAAAACAGCGCCACCCTGTCCTCAGGTTGTGTGTGTTATTGTATTAGAACTCAGCTCCATTCACTTCCCTGGAAATAAGCTGCCTCTTTGCAAAGTGACACTAGTTGAGGGGCTATGCAGCTTTTATTATGTATCATCCGGTCATCAGTATTGTTCTATGGATAGTCGTCTGCAGCTACTACAGTATAAGCAGGGCCTGTGTGGGCCGCCATATCCATACACTTCATATACAGGTGACCTGGAGTGTATTTTTAATAGTGTCACCTTCATCTTCATGTTAAATTTATTCTTTTATTGGGCATTAACAAACGCTAAGTTTTAATAATAGGGTCACGTCCAAGGTGTGAGTGGGGCACTGGCCCTTTTGTTAGGGGGGGCCCCAGACACTTTGGCAAAGGTTACTGTGTGAAGCAATACACTTGGGTATGATGCTGGAACAAGGATCCTAAAATGTTTGTCTGGTAGATCCTACAGAGGGGAGTCACGGCCGGAGAAGTCTTCATGATAGGCGAGCAAGAAAAAGAGAACAACTTTAGCAAAAACGTCACTTGCAATCCATGCAGAGAAGATGCCTCCTGTAAGTCACTGGGTGTAATTGCACTATAATCACTCCTTTTATACTCATCCTTTTTATTACCAGCTGAAGTGTCACAGTGACAGCCGCAGCACCGCTATGTATGTAAATCAGTCAGAGCAGGAAGGCTCCTCCTCTGTGACACTTCAGCTGGTAAAGAAAAAGGATAATTATAAAAGTTTACACTGGACTAAACTATTGTGGCACATCAACATACACAGTGCCGTGCTACACACCACCCCTTCTAGGGAGGCTGCGGATCCATTTCTGCTTGGCCACAATCTGCTGGGAGAGACGAGTGAACTGCGTGAATGCTGCCTGTGTTGGAGACCCGGTCAATGCATGGAGGAGGTAAACGGAGCTCCGCCCCAAACACATAGCGGGTGTGGTCCCCCTTGTCTCCACCTTAATAGAGTGTGCGCCATGAGGCCCTCCTTTAAGCCACTATTCCACGGGGCGACATAGAGGAGCAAACGAGCTCGCTGCCGCCGCTATCACTCGCGGCGGCAGCGAGTGGGTGAGTGTGGGAGGGGCTGCCCGTGATCTCGAGATCGTCCGGGCAGCCCATAGAGGATAGTGGCGGTCTGCTGCCACCGCTACTGTTCCACGGAGGGACGACAGCTGATCGCTGCTATCACAGTCTTTCGTCTTTCAACATGGTTGAAAGACAAACGACTGCAAAGATCAGCCGACATGAACGATGCTGGCTGATCATTGCCTTCTATTCCACAGGACAATTGTCGTCCGTAACGGCCGAATATGGCTGATAATCGTTCCGTGGAATAGGGCCTTTAGGGTACGTTCACACTACAGAGCCCATGCAGAGAACTCGCTCGTCCTTGTGAGTTCCCGCTTGAATCTCCACCCATCCCATAGAGTCCATTCTATTCTTAGGCGGATTCCGCCGTCCGCCCAAGAATTTCCGCCGTCCGCCCAAAGCCGCACTGCTACATAACGGCTTTCTACCTCTGCTGCATCTTCTGTCTGGTTGACAAAAGCCTGAACAAAAAAAATTTGGGTTGTGGAACCAATCGTCTGTGTCTCAACTATATCTTACGATTATTCTTACGGTGTTTTCTTTCCAGTCTGACACAGTGCTCTCTGCTGCCACCTCTGTCTGTGTCAGGAACTGTCCAGAGCAGGAGAGGTTTTCTATGGCAGCAGGGAGCACTGTGTCATACTGGAAAGGATACAACACTTCCTGTAGGACATACAGCAGCTGATAAGTACTGGAAAACTGGAGATTTTTAAATAGTTAGTAAGTAATTTACAAATCTTTAAGACTATCTGATACCAGTTGATTTAAAGACTATGTTTTTTTTTCTCCAGAGTACCCCTTTAAGTAAAATAACCGACACTAATATTTCGTTATTACTCAGAATTACTCACCAAATTTGGTTTCCTGCGGACAGATAAATTTAGGGATACATGACCCATACTTCAACAGTAAGGGGGCGTTACATACACACCCCTCCCTGCACATCTCTACACACTTTATTCCTTGGGGGATGCAATACTTTGAACAATCAGAGCACAATTCATAGTGCATGTCTTCTGGACACTGTCCACCTAAAACAAGGAACAAAAAAATTACAAATTTAAAAATAGTTTTCCCCAAAGAGTCAGGTTCTCGTAAAACTCACTGTGGACCCTCAGCCTCATAGGGTTCCACTGCTTAAAGGGGTTATCCAGCATTAGAAAAAACATGGCCACTTTCTTCTTGCACCCTTTCCCTATGTTTTTGCTCATTCTTATCCACTCTGGACGTCTAAAATCCTCTACTCTGGGTCCACTCTGACCATACTCAGCTCCCTCTTCCCCCTCCCTTTGTAGTCACAGGACATATAATCTTCTCTCTGAGGGCTGGGTTAGCTATTGACTTGGTAACCCGACCCCCAGGAGTAGGGATGGTCCGAACCTGCTTCAGTTTGGGTTCGTACAAACCCGAACTCTCGAAAATGATTCCCGCTGTCTGCCCGCTCCGTGGAGAGGGTGGATACAGCGGGAGGACCGTCTGGAAAACTGGGATACAGCCATAGCCATAGGAATCTGGCGCCGAGCGTCATACGAACCCGAACCCCGGCAGGTTCGGACCATCCCTACCGAGGAGACATCATCTGCATCATCTCCATGCACCTGTGCTGCTTCCATAGACTTAAATGTGTCCCTGAGCCTAGGTTTATGTAATATGAAAAGCTATAGTTCTATTTCTGCTTGCTGTCAGTGAACGCAGTCATATGTACCTGTCTTTGTGTCACAGCTCTGTATATTGTAGGTGTTATAGATGTTCTTAGAGTCTGGATGGAACTAGAATGTTTTCATTCACAGTCAGCAAGCAGAGATCTAAACTTACACTCCACCCCGCTGATAAACAGATGCAGTTATGCAGCTACACCATGCGCATGTCAGCTCTGCTGCATCATCAGCAAGTATGGAATACATATTGGGGTGATGTGATGCAAAATCAGTGAAAACAACAGTCCTGTGTTACTGTGTAATAGTAAGGAAAGCAGTGGGCAGGAAAGAAAGCTAAGGGGGTGTGTATGCAAATAGACCAATCAGGGAGATGCATGATGGGAAACGTAGTTTCCTGGCCGGCGCCATCTTGGATATAGATCAGCTTTTAGAAAAACTTGTTACTCAGGAATGGCAGCAGCTAGAAATACAGGAGACGGCTCAAAATACTCAGGGAAACTTGGTGAGTAAGATCGGCTAGCATTAAATTTTTTTGCTCTTAGGTGAATAACCCCTTTAAACTCCATTCACTTCAATGGAACTGAGTTACAAAACCTGCACCCAAACTGGAGACGTGAGTGGTGCTGAGAGAAAGTGGCCATGTTTTTCTAATGCTGGATAGCCCCTTTAACTGTAACGGAGATGTCTTACTCTGATGGAGATACGGGCACTGAGAACGATGGAGGCAAACGCCCTTGTGGAGGAAATGATCCTCTTTTATACATTTACAGCCTCTCTGACATTCAGAGCTGCAGTTCTTTCCTTTTACATAGCATTCAGCATGACAGCCTGTGCAGTCAGTCTCTTCTGTGTCCCCGATGCAGTTCAGGACAGAGTCTGTGATTGGGCGGAAAAAAAAGGAGATTTTACGACTTTCTTCACCTCTACAAGTAAACGTCTATTGTTCTGGTGCAATAAAGGAGATGAAAATAAAAGAATAGAAATAAGAAATGGAGACAAGGAAAGTGTATATAGAATACACATACATTATAGTCATCCCAAATAATCGGATAGATACATTACCTGCTCAGCGCCGCAGCTTTGTGAGGAGGACCGCAGGACCGCAGCTGGGAGCCTGACATGCAGCCGCGTCGCCAGAGCAGTTAATGTATGCTCTTGGTGGCGGGCGGTAGGCGGCTCAGGGGTTAAAGGGGCCAGGTCCGCTGCGTGTATGGGACCCATTCAGCTACACATTACAGGATCCGCAGTGGATTTTGCTGCAAATCGCAGTGTCAGATCCAGTACGTGTGAATCTACCCTTAGGCGTTTTTGTAATCCGTTTCTTTTTTTTTCAAAAAACGGATGCATGTGTGTGCATCCGTTTTGATCCGTTTTTTTTTTCTATTGATTTCCATTATAAAAAAAAAAATCTAAACGGATCAGTTTTTTTTTTTTTTAACGTACACAAAAACGTAGTTCACCTCACTTTTGTGTCCTTTAAAAAAACAAACAAATCCTTTTTGATCCGATTTTTTTTTCTAATGGAATTCAATGGAAAAACTAATCAAAACGGATGAACACACATGCAGCAGTTTTTTCCATCCGTTTTTTTTTTTCTTTTTTGCAAAAAATGGATGAAAAGAACGTATTTCAAAAACGTAGTGTGAACCCAGCCTAATCCAAATAATCAGATACATCTATACTTACCATCAGTAGGATGGAGGATTCCTATTACATTATAGCTTCCATCTTTTTAACAATATAGTAACTTAAAACACCATATTTTCGATTTACTTTAAATGAAAAATAGCTAAATTAGAACAAAATCTGTTGTACAAAGTAATTATATAGTAAAGAAGATGGCAGCTATAATGCAATACACGCGATTCCAGATGGCCCAACAGAGCACAGTTTGGCCACCAGGGGGCAATGTATAAAAGGGGTATTCTACTGAAACATAACTTCTGATATGTTGCTGCCCATTGTGAGACTAACAGTTCCTTCCATACATGTTATTATCTATTCAGTCTCCTTTCCCCAGTTCTCAGCTGCTGCTTTCTGCTGACGACACAAAAATATGTGTGTGAGCTTTTCTTTCTGCCCCCCCCCTCCTCTTCCCTCCCTTCTGAGATGGCTGATGTAAGCAAATCCCTGGAAGGCTGTATCTGCAACATTGTAGCTTATTTGTAATGCTGGGAGGGTGAAACTGAGGTCAAGTTGCAAATGAACTCACTCTGATTATCCCTCCTGGCATTGCAGAGAAGCTACAAAGTTGCCAGGGACTTGTTTACACACCCGTATCAGAAGGGAGGGGGGAGGAGGAGGAGACAGAGAGAAAAGCTCACACACCGATATTTGTGTCTTCAGCAGAGAGCAGCAGCTCAGAATTGGGGGAAGGAGACTGAATAGATAATAACAAGTGTGGAAGGAATTGTTAGTCTCACCATGGACAGCAACATATCAAAAGTTATGTTTGAGTGGAATACCCCTTTAACCACCTGGGGGTCAGACTATCACTTTCAGATCATCCAGGTACCCTCCACTCTGTCTTTAGGATGAGGGGGGGGGACACCTGGTTAAATACTTAAGGGTGGGGGCATTCTAAAGCTTCTCTGCTGCATTTCAACAAGCTTTTTTTTTTTACTGAGCACCCGACCCGCATGCAGTACATGCTTATATATCGAGTACTTTCTAGTAGGCTGATACTTGAGCGAATACTACACTCATACGAGCATGCTCACTCATCTCTAGTCACAGGTCACCTACAGTGCTGTAACAGCTGGTGGGCGGATGGACTTACTGTCATCACGGGGACACTGGTCCTCTGGAATACAGGCGCCATCATGGATCTTATACCCCTCCTTTGTACACGCACAGCCCTGGGAACAATCCTCTGTGCACACGGTATACTTGTTTCGGCAGTAATCATTACAGGTAGAGCACATGGACCACACGGCTCCGGGGAAGCAGGACGCTGCAGGTGACAGAGAACCGGGGATCAGTAACAGACAGAGAACTGGGGATCAGTAACAGACAGAGAACCGGGGATCAGTAACAGACAGAGAACCAGGGATCAGTAACAGACAGAGAACCGGGGATCAGTAACAGACAGAGAACCAGGGATCAGTAACAGACAGAGAACCGGGGATCAGTAACAGACAGAGAACCGGGGATCAGTAACAGACAGAGAACCGGGGATCAGTAACAGACAGAGAACCGGGGATCAGTAACAGACAGAGAACCGGGGATCAGTAACAGACAGAGAACTGGGGATCAGTAACAGACAGAGAACCGGGAATCAGTAACAGACAGAACCGGGGATCAGTAACAGACAGAGAACCGGGGATCAGTAACAGACGGAACCGGGGATCAGTACAAGACAAAGAACCGGGGATCAGTAACAGACAGAGAACCGGGGATCAGTAACAGACAGAACCAGGGATCAGTAACAGACAGAGAACCGGGGATCAGTAACAGACAGAGAAACGGGGATCAGTAACAGACAGAGAACTGGGGATCAGTAACAGACAGAGAACCGGGAATCAGTAACAGACAGAACCGGGGATCAGTAACAGACAGAGAACCGGGGATCAGTAACAGACAGAACCGGGGATCAGTACAAGACAAAGAACCGGGGATCAGTAACAGACAGAGAACCGGGGATCAGTAACAGACAGAACCAGGGATCAGTAACAGACAGAGAACCGGGGATCAGTAACAGACAGAGAAACGGGGATCAGTAACAGACAGAGAACCAGGGATCTGTAACAGACAGAGAACCGGGGATCAGTAACAGACAGAGAACCGGGGATCAGTAACAGACAGAGAACCGGGGATCAGTAACAGAGAGAGAACTGGGAATCAGTAACAGACAGAACCGGGGATCAGTAACAGACAGAGAACTGGGAATCAGTAACAGACAGAGAACTGGGGATCAGTAACAGACAGAACCGGGGATCAGTAACAGACAGAGAACTGGGGATCAGTAACAGACAGAGAACTGGGAATCAGTAACAGACAGAACCGGGGATCAGTAACAGACAGAGAACCGGGGATCAGTAACAGACAGAGAACTGGGAATCAGTAACAGACAGAACCGGGGATCAGTAACAGACAGAGAACCGGGGATCAGTAACAGACAGAGAACCGGTGATCAGTAACAGACAGAGAACCGGGGATCAGTAACAGACAGAACCAGGGATCAGTAACAGACAGAGAACCGGGGATCAGTAACAGACAGAGAACTGGGAATCAGTAACAGACAGAACCGGGGATCTGTAACAGACAGAGAACCGGGGATCAGTAACAGACAGATAACCGGGGATCAGTAACAGACAGAGAACCGGTGATCAGTAACAGACAGAGAACCGGGGATCAGTAACAGACAGAGAACCGGGGATAAGTAACAGACAGAACCGGGGATCAGTAACAGACAGAGAACTGGGGATCAGTAAAAGACAGAACCAGGGATCTGTAACAGACAGAGAACCGGGGATCAGTAACAGACAGATAACCAGGGATCAGTGACAGACAGAGAACCGGGGATCTGTAACAGACAGAGAACCGGGGATCAGTAACAGACAGAGAACCGGGGATCAGTAACAGACAGAACCGGAGATCAGTAACAGACAGAACCGGGGATCAGTAACAGACAGAACCGGGGATCAGTAACAGACAGAACCGGGGATCTGTAATAGACAGAGAACCGGGGATCAGTAACAGACAGAGAACCGGGGATCTGTAACAGACAGAACCGGGGATCAGTAACAGACAGAGAACCGGGGATCAGTAACAGACAGAACCGGGGATCAGTAACAGACAGAACCTGGGATCAGTAACAGACAGAACCGGGGATCTGTAACAGACAGAGAACCGGGGATCAGTAACAGACAGAGAACCGGGGATCAGTAACAGACAGAACCGGGGATCTGTAACAGACAGAGAACCGGGGATCAGTAACAGACAGAACCGGGGATCTGTAACAGACAGAGAACCGGGGATCAGTAACAGACAGAGAACCAGGGATCAGTAACAGACAGAACCAGGGATCAGTAACAGACAGAGAACCGGGGATCAGTAACAGACAGAGAACCGGGGATCAGTAACAGACAGAGAACCGGGGATCAGTAACAGACAGAGAACTGGGGATCAGTAACAGACAGAACCGGGGATCTGTAACAGACAGAGAACCGGGGATCAGTAACAGACAGAACCGGGGATCTGTAACAGACAGAGAACCGGGGATCAGTAACAGACAGAACCGGGGATCTGTAACAGACAGAGAACCAGGGATCAGTAACAGACAGAGAACCGGGGATCAGTAACAGACAGAGAACCGGGGATCAGTAACAGACAGAGAACCGGGGATCAGTAACAGACAGAGAACCGGGGATCAGTAACAGACAGAGAACCAGGGATCAGTAACAGACAGAGAACTGGGAATCAGTAACAGACAGAACTGGGGATCAGTAACAGACAGATAACCGGGGATCAGTAACAGACAGAACCGGGGATCAGTAACAGACAGAACCGGGGATCAGTAACAGACAGAGAACCGGGGATCAGTAACAGACAGAGAACCGGTTATCAGCAACAGACAGAACCAGGGATCAGTAACAGACAGAACCTGGGATCAGTAAACAGACAGAACCGGGGATCAGTAACAGACAGAACCGGGGATCAGTAACAGACAGAACCGGGGATCTGTAATAGACAGAGAACCGGGGATCAGTAACAGACAGAGAACCGGGGATCAGTAACAGACAGAACCGGGGATCTGTAATAGACAGAGACCGGGGATCAGTAACAGACAGAGAACCGGGGATCAGTAACAGACAGAACCGGGGATCAGTAACAGACAGACCGGGGATCTAGTAACAGACAGAACCAGGGATCAGTAACAGACAGAACCGGGGATCTGTAATAGACAGAGAACCGGGGATCAGTAACAGACAGAGAACCGGGGATCAGTAACAGACAGAACCGGGGATCAGTAACAGACAGAGAACCGGGGATCAGTAACAGACAGAGAACCAGGATCAGTAACAGACAGAACCAGGGATCAGTAACAGACAGAGAACCGGGGATCAGTAACAGACAGAACCGGGGATCAGTAACAGACAGAGAACCGGGGATCAGTAACAGACAGAGAACCGGGGATCAGTAACAGACAGAACCGGGGATCAGTAACAGACAGAACCGGGGATCAGTAACAGACAGAGAACCGGGGATCAGTAACAGACAGAGAACCGGGGATCAGTAACAGACAGAACCGGGGATCAGTAACAGACAGAGAACCGGGGATCAGTAACAGACAGAACCGGGGATCAGTAACAGACAGAACCGGGGATCAGTAACAGACAGAACCTGGGATCAGTAACAGACAGAACCGGGGATCAGTAACAGACAGAACCGGGGATTAGTAACAGACAGAACCGGGGATCAGTAACAGACAGAACCGGGGATCTGTAATAGACAGAGAACCGTGGATCAGTAACAGACAGAGAACCGGGGATCAGTAACAGACAGAGAACCGGGGATCAGTAACAGACAGAGAACCGGGGATCAGTAACAGACAGAGAACTGGGGATCAGTAACAGACAGAACCGGGGATCTGTAACAGACAGAGAACCGGGGATCAGTAACAGACAGAATCGGGGATCTGTAACAGACAGAGAACCGGGGATCAGTAACAGACAGAACCGGGGATCTGTAACAGACAGAGAACCAGGGATCAGTAACAGACAGAGAACTGGGAATCAGTAACAGACAGAACTGGGGATCAGTAACAGACAGATAACCGGGGATCAGTAACAGACAGAACCGGGGATCAGTAACAGACAGAACCGGGGATCAGTAACAGACAGAGAACCGGGGATCAGTAACAGACAGAGAACCGGGGATCAGTAACAGACAGAACCGGGGATCAGTAACAGACAGAGAACCGGGGATCAGTAACAGACAGAGAACCGGTTATCAGCAACAGACAGAACCAGGGATCAGTAACAGACAGAACCGGGGATCAGTAACAGACAGAACCGGGGATCAGTAACAGACAGAACCGGGGATCTGTTATAGACAGAGAACCGGGGATCAGTAACAGACAGAGAACCGGGGATCAGTAACAGACAGAACCGGGGATCTGTAATAGACAGAGAACCGGGGATCAGTAACAGACAGAGAACCGTGGATCAGTAACAGACAGAACGGGGATCAGTAACAGACAGAACCGGGTATCAGTAACAGACAGAACCAGGGATCAGTAACAGACAGAACCGGGGATCTGTAATAGACAGAGAACCGGGGATCAGTAAACAGACAGAGAACCGGGGATTCAGTAACAGACAGAACAGGGGATCAGAACAGACAGAGAACCGGGGATCAGTAACAGACAGAGAACCAGGGATCAGTAACAGACAGAACCAGGGATCAGTAACAGACAGAACCGGGGATCAGTAACAGACAGAACCGGGGATCAGTAACAGACAGAACCTGGGATCAGTAACAGACAGAACCGGGGATCAGTAACAGACAGAACCGGGGATCTGTAATAGACAGAGAACCGGGGATCAGTAACAGACAGAGAACCGGGGATCAGTAACAGACAGAACCGGGGATCAGTAACAGACAGAGAACCGGGATCAGTAACAGACAGAATCGGGGATCAGTAACAGACAGAACCGGGGATCAGTAACAGACAGAACCTGGGATCAGTAACAGACAGAATCGGGGATCAGTAACAGACAGAACCGGGGATTAGTAACAGACAGAACCGGGGATCAGTAACAGACAGAACCGGGGATCTGTAATGGACAGAGAACAGTGGATCAGTAACAGACAGAGAACCGGGGATCAGTAACAGACAGAACCGGGGATCTGTAATAGACAGAGAACCGGGGATCAGTAACAGACAGAGAACCGGGGATCAGTAACAGACAGAGAACCGGGGATCAGTAACAGACAGAGAACTGGGGATCAGTAACAGACAGAACCGGGGATCTGTAACAGACAGAGAACCGGGGATCAGTAACAGACAGAATCGGGGATCTGTAACAGACAGAGAACCGGGGATCAGTAACAGACAGAACCGGGGATTTGTAACAGACAGAGAACCAGGGATCAGTAACAGACAGAACCGGGGATCAGTAACAGACAGAACCGGGGATCAGTAACAGACAGAGAACTGGGAATCAGTAACAGACAGAACTGGGGATCAGTAACAGACAGATAACCGGGGATCAGTAACAGACAGAACCGGGGATCAGTAACAGACAGAACCGGGGATCAGTAACAGACAGAGAACCGGGGATCAGTAACAGACAGAGAACCGGTTATCAGCAACAGACAGAACCAGGGATCAGTAACAGACAGAACCGGGGATCAGTAACAGACAGAACCGGGGATCAGTAACAGACAGAACCGGGGATCAGTAACAGACAGAACCGGGGATCTGTAATAGACAGAGAACCGGGGATCAGTAACAGACAGAGAACCGGGGATCAGTAACAGACAGAACCGGGGATCTGTAATAGACAGAGAACCGGGGATCAGTAACAGACAGAGAACCGGGGATCAGTAACAGACAGAACCGGGGATCAGTAACAGACAGAACCGGGGATCAGTAACAGACAGAACCAGGGATCAGTAACAGACAGAACCGGGGATCTGTAATAGACAGAGAACCGGGGATCAGTAACAGACAGAGAACCGGGGATCAGTAACAGACAGAACCGGGGATCAGTAACAGACAGAGAACCGGGGATCAGTAACAGACAGAGAACCAGGGATCAGTAACAGACAGAACCAGGGATCAGTAACAGACAGAACCGGGGATCAGTAACAGACAGAACCGGGGATCAGTAACAGACAGAACCTGGGATCAGTAACAGACAGAACCGGGGATCAGTAACAGACAGAACCGGGGATCTGTAATAGACAGAGAACCGGGGATCAGTAACAGACAGAGAACCGGGGATCAGTAACAGACAGAACCGGGGATCAGTAACAGACAGAGAACCGGGGATCAGTAACAGACAGAACCGGGGATCAGTAACAGACAGAACCGGGGATCAGTAACAGACAGAACCTGGGATCAGTAACAGACAGAACCGGGGATCAGTAACAGACAGAACCGGGGATTAGTAACAGACAGAACCGGGGATCAGTAACAGACAGAACCGGGGATCTGTAATGGACAGAGAACCGTGGATCAGTAACAGACAGAGAACCGGGGATCAATAACAGACAGAACCGGGGATCAATAACAGACAGAACCGGGGATCAGTAACAGACAGAGAACCGGGGATCAGTAACAGACAGAACCGGGGATCAGTAACAGACAGAGAACCGGGGATCAGTAACAGACAGAGAACCGGGGATCAGTAACAGACAGAGAACCGGGGATCAGTAACAGACAGAGAACCGGGGATCAGTAACAGACAGAACCGGGGATCAGTAACAGAGAGACAATGGTTTATAGACACATATTTATTAGGTTAAATCACTAAAGAAATAATAGGAAGTCTGAGTGATCAGAGTGATCAGCATTACCAAGCTTCATCATGTAAACAGTATTACCAGGCTTCATCATGTGATCAGTATTACCAGGCTTCATCATGTGATCAGTATTACCAGGCTTCATCATGTGATCAGTATTACCAGGCTTCATCATGTGATCAGTATTACCAGGCTTCATCATGTGATCAGTATTACCAGGCTTCATCATGTGATCAGCATTACCAGGTTTACTGGACTGAAGAAGACCTTAGCCATAGAGCAGCCGATGGTCATACTTACCATTCCCGGAGGGGCACTGCTCAGCAGGAATACAGGTGCCATTATAGATCTTATAGTGCTTCTCTTTACACACACAGCCGCCTTTACATTTTCCTGTACAGTCTGCATCATTCTCGGGACAGTAAGCGTGACAACTGGAGCACCTGTGCCACTGGGCACCTTGGGGGCAGGAGGGCACTACAAGTGACAGAGAAGTGAGGATCAGTAGATGGAGAAACATTAATGGATTCACATATTTATCATGTTAAGTATCACTTACATTGTGCTGCTCAGCTGATTCATAGATCTCCTCCTGAATAGCAAGGAGTCTGAGCACCACACACAAGTCTTCTCTATTATGTGAGTGTGCTCAGTAGTCCTCGATATTCATGAGCACCAGCTCCCTCTGCCCATCAGCCACTGATTAGCAGTTGCCTATCTATACTGTGTCTATATACCCTCTTTAGATAGATGCTGTCAGTCAGCAGCTGGAGGGTGGGGGGAGGGGTGCAGCATGGAGCCCATTTTGCTGCGTATCAGGAGAACGGCTGAACAAAATTATCTAAGTAATACACTGTTCTATTCAGCAGTTCTGTCCCTAGTTTATACTTTACTCATTTAATGCAGCATAATCCTAATGACTATTTCCCTTTACACGACTAAAAAATGATGATCAGTCAGACTGATCTAATTGTATCATTGTAATTCATTGTATCAACGCATACCTGCAAAGGGATGGACAGTGGGAAGACCTGTAAGGGAAAATACAATGTATATGTTACATAGATAGATAGATAGATAGATAGATAGATAGGAGATAGATAGATAGATAGATAGATAGATAGATAGGAGATAGATAGGAGATAGATAGGAGATAGATAGATAATAGATAGATAGATAGGAGATAGATAGATAGATAGATAGATAGATAGATAGATAGATAGATAGATAGATAGATAGATAGGAGATAGATAGGAGATAGATAGATAGATAGATAGGAGATAGATAGATAGGAGATAGATAGATAGGAGATAGATAGATAGATAGATAGATAGATAGATAGATAGATAGATAGATAGGAGATAGATAGGAGATAGATAGATAATAGATAGATAGGAGATAGATAGATAGGAGATAGATAGATAGATAGATAGATAGATAGATAGATAGATAGAAGATAGATAGGAGATAGATAGATAGATAGATAGATAGATAGATAGATAGATAGATAGGGGATAGATAGATAGATAGATAGATAGAAGATAGATAGGAGATAGATAGATAGATAGATAGATAGATAGGAGATAGATAGATAGATAGATAGAAGATAGATAGAAGATAGATAGATAGGAGATAGATAGATAGATAGATAATAGATAGATAGATAGAAGATAGATAGAAGATAGATTTACCTCTTACCAAATATAATAAGCAAGCCAAAGATTACCCATTTTATCATTTCTGTTTTCTGCAAAATAAAAAATAGGGGAAGCAGGAAGTTCTCATATATATAATTATTACTATCAGTCTTATTGTGGTTGTTATTGGTGGATATTCCTCATCTCTTTCTCCCATCTAGACTTTCCTGTGGCAGAATCATTGCTGGATATATTATGTCATGGAGTGGAGGGATTCCAGGCTGCTGAGTAGTTTATTAGCTTGTAGTTCATAAAAAGTGCACAATTTTATAAGATATGATTTTATATCTATCTATCTATCTATCTATCTATCTATCTATCTATCTATCTATCTATCTATCTCCTATCTGTCTATCTATCTATCTATCTATCTATCTATTATCTATCTCCTATCTATCTATCTATCTATCTATCTATCTATCTATCTATCTCCTATCTATCTATCTATCTATCTATCTATCTATCTATCTATCTATCCATCTATCTATCTCCTATCTATCTATCTATCTATCTATCTATCTATCTATCTATCTATCTATCTCCTATCTATCTATCTATCTCCTATCTATCTATCTATCTATCTATCTCCTATCTATCTATCTATCTATCTATCTATCTATCTATCTATCTCCTATCTATCTATCTATCTCCTATCTATCTATCTATCTATCTATCTATCTATCTATCTATCTTCTATCTATCTATCTATCTATCTATCTATCTATCTATCTATCTATCTATGTAACAGAAAATCTAAGCAGCACTGCTCAAAAATGTTCGGGTGCCAGCGGTCCTGGATCCTGACCACAGATCGTTCCCAAATAGCAAATAGATAATCCACGGCACTCACAGGGTTAAACGGTGAAAAAAGTAAGTGATTTATTGCAGCATTCCAAAACAAGACACGACGTTTCGGTAACCTCACGTTACCATCCTCAAGTGACACTTGAGGATGGTAACGTGAGGTTACCGAAACGTCATGTCTTGTTTTGGAATGCTGCAATAAATCACTTACTTTTTTCACCGTTTAACCCTGTGAGTGCCGTGGATTATCTATTTGCTATCTATCTATCTATCTATCTCCTATCTATCTATCTATCTTCTATCTATCTATCTATCTATCTATCTCATATCTATCTATCTCCTATCTATCTATCTATCTATCTATCTATCTATCTATCTATCTATCCATCCATCCATCGTTACACTATGTTATAAGGCTCGGGAGCTTTTTACGATGTTAACAACAAAAGGAAGTAAGAAATCCCCCCCCCCCCCAAATCTCTAAATCTCATGCCTCTAACCTTCCAATGTGACAGATTAAGGGCGACACCGAAGAAATCAAATCTGTTTGGTTATATTATATAGGGGGTTGGAAAGGTAAAGATCCTCAGGAAAACGTATGAGATGTCTCTAGGATTTATAGAATAATTCATTCCTGTAATACAAGTCCAGTTATGGGTCGGGAAAAAAACCCAAAAACATAAATTTGTGACTATAACATTGCAGATGCCTGATTTTCAGTGAAAATAAAAATAAAAATGGTACATTGAAAAAATAAATACATGCATATCATAATGATGATGATTATTATTATTACTATTATTTTTTTTTATTATTTTCTAATTAAAAATCAACATCTAACATAACATAAATTAAAAAAAACTTTTTGACAATGTGACTTCTGTATATTCTAATACTATAGCCATCTACTTACCAGTCGTGCCTGCAGCCAGTTGTCTCCTGCTTTCCTGCACTGTGGTGATACAGGAGAGGTGCTGCGATCAGATGGGACTTACCTCCAGTGACTGCGCAGGTAACACTGACACCTGGGATACCTCCTCCGCTCTTTTTCCTTCTGGTCGTCTTACGGATTTCAGGTTACTTTGCCCCCGCGTCCATGGCACATTGTGTTTGAGATTGATTATTCCGGCCTCGCACCTGTTCTCACAATGAGACATTTAAAAGTTCATTTATTCCACATCTTAAATGAGATGTGTCCACCCTTTAACTCTGTTTTGTATGTCAGTGTTACTTTTTAAAGGGGTACTCTGGTGAAAATGTTTTTCTTTCAAATCAAATGGTTATTTAGATTTGTAAATTACTTTTATTTAAAAATCCCAAGTCTTCCAGTACTTATCAGCTGCTGTATGACCGACAGGAAGTGGTGTATTCTCTCCAGTCTGACACAGTGCTCTCTGCTGCCACCTCTGTCCATGTCAGGAACTGTCCAGAGCAGGAGAGTTCTTCTATGGGGATTTGCTGCTACTCTGGACAGTTCCTGACATGGGCAGAGGTGGCAGCAGAGAGCACTGTGTCAGACAGGAGAGAATACACCACTTCCTGCAGGACATACAGTAGCTGATAAGTACTGGAAGACTGGAGATTTTTAAATAGAAGTACATGATAAATCTCTGGAACTTTCTGACACCAGTTGATATAAAAGTAAAACATTATTGGTGAATAAACCCCTTTAAGAACATGTGGTCTTCGGGGAGATCTTGGGTTCACATCCTCAATAGTCATGGATATGTGTCAGTAGCAGTAACGGTCATCAGAACAATGACAGCAGTCAGGATGCCACAGTCCTAGGCATAGAGGCAAAGGTAGACTAATGCATTCTCCAGCACTATGTCAAATGACAGCAGACAGGAGTATGTGCTTGTGATTGGCCAGAGAAGTAAGGGATAGGAAGTCCTGCTCAGCTTCTGCTGCTAAACAGCTCTGGTCCTGCCCCCTTACATATGGAGAATACAGGATGGCCGTGCTCCATGGAGGGGCTCTCAGAGGCCTAATGACAAAAATCACATTACTCTATAGGGTTAATCTAAGAAAACCAGGCAGGTGTATAAAAGAGGAGATCCGCTTTACTTCTTTGCGCAATTGGCAGCTGATCTGAGCGCCAGGTACATCCCGGTAATTTATCTTTTGCCGGTAATGCCAACTGTTAATTGTTTAGGAGGTCAGGAGCGATATTATAACTTTGTTCTTCACTTTCAGAATCTGGCTGTGTCTCTTACTAATATGAGGAGGTCCCCCGTATTATCAGACAAAGGTGATCCGTAACTTCATTTGTAAAGGGGAAAATGTTACCCAACACTAACAGGACTGAAGAAATCAGCAAGTGGGTAGACGCTTCTTTATGGCACTGGAAGAGAGAGGGTCCTAATCCTTGCTGGGATATTTGGGTCATCATTGGGCTGGGATAATAGGTCATCATTGTTCCAGGATATTGGGTCAACATTGGGACGGGATATTGAGTCATCATTGGGCTTGGATATTTTCGTCATCATTAGGTTTGGATATTTGGGTCATCATTGTGCCAGGATATTGGGTCAACATTGGGGCGGGATTTTGGGTCATCATTGGGCTGGAATATTGGGTCATCATTGGGCTGGAATATTGGGTCATCATTGGGCTGGGATATTTGGGTCATCATTGGGCTGGGATATTGAGTCATCATTGGGCTGGGATAGTGGGTCATCATTGGGCTGGGATATTTTGGTCATCATTGGGCTGGGATAGTGGGTCATCATTGGGCCGGGATATTGGGTCATCATTGGGCTGGAATATTGGGTCATCATTGGGCTGGAATATTGGGTCATCATTGGGCTGGGATATTTGGGTCATCATTGGGCTGTGATATTGGGTCATCATTGGGCCGGGATATTGGGTCATCATTGGGCTGATATATTTGGGTCATCATTGGGCTGGGATATTGGGTCATCATTGGGCTGGGGTATTGGGTCATCATTGGGCTGGGGTATTGGGTCATCAATGGGCTGGGTTATTGGGTCATCAATGGGCTGGGATATTAGGTCATCATTGAACTGGCATGTTGGGTCATTAATGGACTGGGATGCTGGGTCATGATTGGGCCTGGATATTGGGTCATCATTGGGCTGGCATATTGGGTCATCATTGGGCTGGGATATTAAGTCATCATTGGGCTGGGATAGTGGGTCATTATTGGGCCGGGATATTGGGTCTTCATTGGGCTGGACTATTGGGTCATCAATGGGCTAGGGTATTGGGTCATCAATGGGCTGGAATCTTGGGTAATCAATGGGCTGGGATATTAGGTCATCATTGAACTGGCATGTTGGGTCATTAATGGACTGGGATGCTGGGTCATCATTGGGCTGGCATATTGGGTCATCATTGGGCTGGGATATTAAGTCATCATTGGGCTGGGATAGTGGGTCATCATTGGGCTGGGATAGTGGGTCATCATTGGGCCGGGATATTGGGTCTTCATTGGGCTGGACTATTGGGTCATCAATGGGCTAGGGTATTGGGTCATCAATGGGCTTGGGCATTGGGTCATCAATGGGCTGGGATCTTGGGTAATCAATGGGCAGGGATATTAGGTCATTATTGAACTTACATGTTGGGTCATCAATGGGCTTGGATTATGGGTCATCATTGGGCTGAGATATTGGGTCATCATTGGGCTGGGATATTGGGTCATCATTGGTCTGGGATATTGGGTCATCATTGGGCTGGCATATTGGGTCATCATTGGGCTGGATATTGAGTCATCATTGGGCTAGGATATTGGGTCATCATTGGAATGGGATATTGGGTCATCATTGGGATGGGATATTGGGTCATCATTGGGCTGGGATATTGGTTCATCAATGGGCTGGGATCTTGGGTCGTCAATGGGCTGGGATATTAGGTCATCATTGAACTGGCATGTTGTGTCATCAATGGACTTGGATGCTGGGTCATCATTGGGCTTGGATATTGGGTCATCATTGGGCTGGCATATTGGATCATCATTGGGCTGGGATAATGTGTCATCATTGGGCTGGGATATTGGGTCATCATTGGGCTGGGATATTGGGTCATCATTGGGCTGGCATATTGGGTCATCATTGGGCTGAGATATTGAGTCATCATTTGGCCAGGATATTGAGTCCTCAGAAGCATATGTTTCAGTTGTAAAGTGAAGTGTAGGGTCAGTGGGGTCAGGCTGAACCATCAGAGAGACAACTAGAGGCTATAGGAACATTCCAGTATTGCTCAGTGATTTGCAAAAAATTCAATGCTTCAGATACACAGTAAGTGCAAACCCCCCCCCCCCCCCCCCGAAACCTACAGCTCTTTGGTACAAATACTATATCAGAGCTGCCTGCAGGACCTTCCGAGTGATGTCATTGAGTCCTGCAGACAGGTCTAGGTGGTGCATGGGGAAGGGGGTAATAGGAAAAGCCGTGGGGAAGATCTGCATGTGCGGGAAGGGACTCTGATCAGCAGTGTATGCAAGTGGGGATCCCAGTATCCGTATATGTGATAGAGGGCAGAAGTAGCAGTTTATGTGAACTCTGGGCCAGATGGAGAAGAAAAAGAGAAAAAAAAAACATACAATCAAGGCAGACGTCATCTGTGATTCACTGAATCTAATAGTTCTGTATTCTGTGTCAGAACTTAGACTGGTCTGACATGGTCATAATACAGACATCAATTAGGGCCTTTGCCATTTCACGTAGCTGGACATAGAAATGATTGCTATAACCTATAAATTTGGATCCTGTGTTATGTTTGTTGTGGCTGAGTGATGCATCCCCCATATAATGCACACTTGCTATCACTATTCCTGTAGTGCCATCTGTTTCATCCCAGCTCTGATGCATCCAGGGGGTCACATGACCCAACTGAGGAAAAGTATTCCTTAAGCCAAAGCTTAAGTTGAAGTTTTGAATCCAAAAAGCAAAGAATATGGAGAAGGCACTCACCATAAAAACATTTTTCTTTACTCAATCCAAAGCTTAAAAGTAAGTAGAGTCTGTAACAGGTGGCGGGGACGCCAATCAATCACTGAAAGAGTGTAACAGCCGTTTCGCGCATGCATTATCAGACAGGTGTCTGATGATGCGCGCATGCGCGTGTGAAACGGCTGTTACACTCTTTCAGTGATTGATTGGCATCCCGGCCGACTGCTACACACTCTGCTTACTTTTAAGCTTTGGATTGAGTAAAGAAGAATGTTTTTATGGTGAGTGCCTTCTCTGTATTCTTTGCTTTTTGGATTCAAAATTTGCATACTGCATTTTCCTTGAAGAGCACCTCTGATACCGTCTGCTTAAGTGTCTGATTAATGGTTGGTTACCGAATCTGTTGGAGTAGTTAGCTGCCGGTCCCCTGTTTCTTTCCTTGTTCATAAGTTGTAGTTTTGCAATAGCTGGAGAGCCAAGGTTCCCTACCCTTGCTCTAGGATGTATTCACGTAGCCATTGACTGTGACGCTGTGATAGCATGCATATGGAAGAGAGGGGGCCTCATATCAATGTCTAAAATGGTCCTTCCCCCATTATGGTGCCCTTTTTCACAGGACATAAAGGTTTTCTGCTCCCCCTCTATGCTATAGGGGCAAATTCCCATTTGTTTACTAACTTTGCCGCTCCTCTGGGGAGGGGAACCAGAGCTGGCCCCACCCTCCAGTTATAATATTGTGTAGAATGGCAATATACTGAATAAACAAAAAACAAAAGGTGCAACAGCAACCGACAGGTGCAGGGGCTCACCATATATACTCCTCCCAGCGTATACACGGTAAACACCTGCTCTGTAGATATTAAAAAGTGAGGATCTTAGCAAACTATTTGATCAAACAGAGTGTACCATGATGCCACATTAAGGCGTCCTGGAGACATGGTCTCTACTCATTTTCACACTAGCAATGGCTTCTCCTGGGCTGAATAAGCCTACAACTGGGCAGATAGGAGCCAAATGATCTCTTTTTAGAGCACCCTTGGGACATGGGTGGAGTGCAAGCCAACAGGAGGTAGCCACACCCCCCACATTCAACAGAAAAAAAGGAAAAATTGGCAGCACATCTATGACTCTGTTCACACTGCAAGTTGCACGCTGCTTGTGGTTTAAGTACAGACAAAAAAACAGAAGTTGCAACAGCAACCCACAGGTGCAAGGGCTCACCGTATATACTCCTCCCAGCGTACACATGGTAAACACGTTAAAAATATACTGAATAAACCAGAATACACAGGTGCCATTGTATTTATATATTACTTTTATTATTTAGCACCATGTGACCTAAGCAATAGTTAAAAAAAAAAAAAAAAAAAGAAAAAGTCCAGGGGCTTTGCTTGGCATTGCATTGTTCCTTGAATTGGGCAGAGTTGCAATACCAGGCGCAGCCTTAAGATGATGATGGCGCTGTTTGTGCAAGCTGAACTCTGTAAGACATATTGGAATGACACTGACATTCTATATTCTCAAGGCCATGTCCACCGCAGGATGCTCCATTTACAACCCGACATTGTTAGATCAGTTTTGGGCACTTGGTCTTCTTGACGCATCGGGGCTCGGCTTCATTTGACAGAACATATCCATCAATACACACACAGCGTGACGTGCACTTTTCACTCGGCTGATAGTGGATGCCCAGAGTATCGCAGGTCTCCTTGGGGGTCCTGGTGCACTCATTAAAGGTCATGTATGCTGGGCAGGGGGCTGTACGGGGGCAAGAAACAAAAACAATAAAGATTTAAGCCAACAGTACGAGCATTTACTGGAATTATGTCACTGCCTAAAATCCATAAACAAGAAGCTTGTTCCCATTCACTGACAGCAAGCAGAGGTCCTGGAAATTATAATGGCTTTTCAGAGTCAAAATAAAATATTGCAGCAGTCAAATTTCCCCTACATTATAGTGTAAGAACTTCATAGAGGGAGGCACTACAATGGGGTTCCCCTCCATGAGAGCTGCTAAAAAAGAGTAGCCCCAATAATTGGCCTGTGTGTAATACCACATTCCTCCTCTAGGGGAAACGCATGTAAGTGATCAATAGATGTTGCTTAAAGGGAATGTGTCACCTAAATTGTCTTTTACTGATTAGAGTCAAATACTAAAACTTATTCTATTTTCTAAATTAAATTTTTTATTTTACTTGTTATGGGGGCGGCCATATTGCCTGGGCTGTTCTTAACAGCATTTAATGACATGCTTTACAGCAAGACTCATAGACATAGACGGCAATATGAAAAGAGATAGACAGTGCTCCATAGCAGGGATCCATAAATACAAAAACGGGTGGAGCTAACACAGGCACAACTCTCATGATGGCATGTGAATGGGATATAACTCCTTCCTCCACATCACGGGTATGACGGACGCAGGTACGGAAGCAATAATCATGGAGAGATGATGTGATGAGAGTCTTAATAGATCCCACTCCTATCGGACATCTTCTCTTTATGTTTATTGCTCACTGACCTGCGTCCGTCATACCCCAGTGGTGAGGATAAAAACTGCCAAATCTCAGGATTATTTAATAATATAGATAGAAAAATGGAAAATTAGGACAAAATGTCGCCAAAAAATCTTAAAATTTTAAACAATATGTCATTTCTGATTGCACATTCCCTTTAAGCCAAAAAGAATAAGACAAGATGTTTGCTAATACAGCTTCACTCCAGAAAGAGGTTGTGTGAATGAGATTAGGCTGTACCCACAAAAAGAAAAACCCTTTAAGCGTTTGACCATCTGACGGCCGGGCGGTCCGTTCATGTGAGTTCAGACTGTATGAGGATATTATTTTAATGCGGCGCTGGATTCCCTGTCATGGAAGGTGCAACCCAAAGTAGCAGTAAGTTCCCCCATCATGTCCCAGCATTTTATAAAAGCTCTAGAATCCAGAGAACAGGCTTAAAGGGACCTCAGCCAAACTGGTTTTAGTCTTAGCATTTTTTTTTTCTATAATTGGGGAAGTAAATAATTAGATCTATTGCTGGAGAATTCTTTTTTTACACCAAATATAAAAGAAAAATAAGGCAAATATTGTTACATTTGAAAAGAAAAAAAAATCCCATTTATGACCATAAGATGGCGCCCCTGAGAGGGTCAACCTGGCATTACAGTACAATGTATGAACATGCCGTGCAGGTGGTTTACACAGTGATGACTTACGTGCGGCAGCGACTCTGCTGTTCTCAATGAGAGACACAAAACAGACTGAAAATGACAAGAAGATAGTATTAATACAAGGCCAGAAACTCCATCTATATACACTATGGGGGAGATTTATAAAACATGGTGTAAAGTGACACTGGCTCAGTTGCCCCTAGCAACCAATCAGATTCCACCTTTCATTTTCAAAAGAGTCTGTGAGGAATGAAAGGTGGAATCTTATTGGTTGCTAGGGGCAGCTGAGCCAGTTTCACGTTACACCATGTTTGATAAATCTATATAAATCTCTCTCTCTCTCTCTCTCTCTCTCTCTCTCTCTCTCTCTCCTCTCTCTCTCTCTCTCTCTCTATATATATATATATATATATATATATATTCAGGCAGAAATCCTTGAACATTTATTTGAATATATATGAATAAATGTTGTATTCTATGTGACTCACCGACTACCAGCAGTCCTAGGAGTTTGTGGGGCAAAGACATCTCCAATTTGTTCTTAAAGGAGAATCAGAGGCTGATTGGGAAGGATGGAGAATGCAAGATTAACTTCTACTGTGTCTACACTAAGGGCCCTATTACACCAACAGATATCTGACAGATTAGATGAAGGATAGAAGAGGAATGAGAAGAGGAAGATAAAGGGAAGAAGAAGAAGAAGCAGAGGGAATGGGAAAGTAGGAAGAAAAGAGTAAAAAAAAAACACAAGAAAGTGGGAGGAGGGAAGCAGAATAAGAAGGAAGCTGCAGAGGTGGAGGGAAGCAGAATGAGAAGGAAGCTGCAGAGGAATAGGAGGGGGACAGAATGAGAAGGAAACTGCAGAGGAGGAGGGAAGCAGAATGAGAAGGAAGCTGCAGAGGAAGGGGAGGGGGACAGCAGAATGAGAAGGAAGCTGCAGAGGAGGAGGGAAGCAGAATGAGAAGGAAGCTGCAGAGGAGGAGGGAAGCAGAATGAGAAGGAAGCTACAGAGGAAGAGGAGGGAAGCAATGAATGAAAAGGAAGCTGCAGAGGAGGAGGAGAAGAGAAGCAGAACGAAAAGGAACCTGCAGAGGAGGAGAAAAGAAGCAGAATGAGAAGGAAGCTGCAGAGGAGGAGGAGGGAAGCAGAATGAGAAGGAAGCTGCAGAGGAGGAGGGACGCAGAATGAGAAAGAAACTGCAGAGGAGGAGGAGAAGAGAAGCAGAATGAGAAGGAAGCTGCAGAGGAGGAGGAGGAGGAAAGCAGAATGAGAAGGAAGCTGCAGAGGAGGAGGAGGAGGAAAGCAGAATGAGAAGGAAGCTGCAGAGGAGGAGGAGAAGAGAAGCAGAATGAGAAGGAAGCTGCAGAGGAGGAGGAGGGAAGCAGAATGAGAAGGAAGCTGCAGAGGAGGGGGGACGCAGAATGAGAAGGAAACTGCAGAGGAGGAGGAGAAGAGAAGCAGAATGAGAAGGAAGCTGCAGAGGAGGGGGGACGCAGAATGAGAAGGAAACTGCAGAGGTGGAGGAGAAGAGAAGCAGAATGAGAAGGAAGCTGCAGAGGAGGAGGAGGGAAGCAGAATGAGAAGGAAGCTGCAGAGGAGGAGGAGAAGAGAAGCAGAATGAGAAGGAAGCTGCAGAGGAGGGGGGACGCAGAATGAGAAGGAAGCTGCAGAGGAGGGGGGACGCAGAATGAGAAGGAAACTGCAGAGGAGGAGGAGAAGAGAAGCAGAATGAGAAGGAAGCTGCAGAGGAGGAGGAGGGAAGCAGAATGAGAAGGAAACTGCAGAGGAGGAGGAGAAGAGAAGCAGAATGAGAAGGAAACTGCAGAGGAGGAGGAGAAGAGAAGCAGAATGAGAAGGAAGCTGCAGAGGAGGAGGGGGGAAGCAGAATGAGAAGGAAACTGCAGAGGAGGAGGAGAAGAGAAGCAGAATGAGAAGGAAGCTGCAGAGGAGGAGGGTATCAGAACGAAAAGGAACCTGCAGAGGAGGAGGAGAAGAGAAGCAGAATGAGAAGGAAGCTGCAGAGGAGGAGGAGGAGGAGAAGGGAAGCAGAATGAGAAGGAAGCTGCAGAGGAGGGGGAGAGAATGAGAAGGAAACTGCAGAGGAGGAGGAGAAGAGAAGCAGAATGAGAAGGAAGCTGCAAAGGAGGAGGAGGAGGAGGAGGGAAGCAGAATGAGAAGGAACCTGCAGAGGAGGAGGAGAAGAGAAGCAGAATGAGAAGGAAGCTGCAGAGGAGGAGGGAAGCAGAATGAGAAGGAAGGTGCAGAGGAAGAGGAGGGAAGCAGAATGAGAAGGAAGCTGCAGAGGAATAGGAGGGGGACAGAATGAGAAGGAAACTGCAGAGGAGGAGGGAAGCAGAATGAGAAGGAAGCTGCAGAGGAGGGGGAGGGGGACAGCAGAATGAGAAGGAAGCTGCAGAGGAGGAGGGAAGCAGAATGAGAAGGAAGCTGCAGAGGAGGAGGGAAGCAGAATGAGAAGGAAGCTACAGAGGAAGAGGAGGGAAGCAATGAATGAAAAGGAAGCTGCAGAGGAGGAGGAGAAGAGAAGCAGAACGAAAAGGAACCTGCAGAGGAGGAGAAAAGAAGCAGAATGAGAAGGAAGCTGCAGAGGAGGAGGAGGGAAGCAGAATGAGAAGGAAGCTGCAGAGGAGGAGGGACGCAGAATGAGAAAGAAACTGCAGAGGAGGAGGAGAAGAGAAGCAGAATGAGAAGGAAGCTGCAGAGGAGGAGGAGGAGGAGGGAAGCAGAATGAGAAGGAAGCTGCAGAGGAGGAGGAGGAGGAAAGCAGAATGAGAAGGAAGCTGCAGAGGAGGAGGAGAAGAGAAGCAGAATGAGAAGGAAGCTGCAGAGGAGGAGGAGGGAAGCAGAATGAGAAGGAAGCTGCAGAGGAGGAGGAGAAGAGAAGCAGAATGAGAAGGAAGCTGCAGAGGAGGGGGGACGCAGAATGAGAAGGAAACTGCAGAGGTGGAGGAGAAGAGAAGCAGAATGAGAAGGAAGCTGCAGAGGAGGAGGAGGGAAGCAGAATGAGAAGGAAGCTGCAGAGGAGGAGGAGAAGAGAAGCAGAATGAGAAGGAAGCTGCAGAGGAGGGGGGACGCAGAATGAGAAGGAAGCTGCAGAGGAGGGGGGACGCAGAATAAGAAGGAAACTGCAGAGGAGGAGGAGAAGAGAAGCAGAATGAGAAGGAAGCTGCAGAGGAGGAGGAGGGAAGCAGAATGAGAAGGAAACTGCAGAGGAGGAGGAGAAGAGAAGCAGAATGAGAAGGAAGCTGCAGAGGAGGAGGGGGGACGCAGAATGAGAAGGAAACTGCAGAGGAGGAGGAGAAGAGAAGCAGAATGAGAAGGAAGCTGCAGAGGAGGAGGGTAGCAGAACGAAAAGGAACCTGCAGAGGAGGAGGAGAAGAGAAGCAGAATGAGAAGGAAGCTGCAGAGGAGGAGGAGGAGGAGAAGGGAAGCAGAATGAGAAGGAATCTGCAGAGGAGGGGGAGAGAATGAGAAGGAAACTGCAGAGGAGGAGGAGAAGAGAAGCAGAATGAGAAGGAAGCTGCAAAGGAGGAGGAGGAGGAGGAGGGAAGCAGAATGAGAAGGAACCTGCAGAGGAGGAGGAGAAGAGAAGCAGAATGAGAAGGAAGCTGCAGAGGAGGAGGAGGAGGAGGGAAGCAGAATGAGAAGGAAGCTGCAGAGGAGGAGGAGGAGGGAAGCAGAATGAGAAGGAAGCTGCAGAGGAGGAGGGAAGCAGAATGAGAAGGAAGCTGCAGAGGAGGAGGAGGGGGAGAAAATGAGAAGGAAACTGCAGAGGAGGAGGAAGAGGAAGGAAACAGAACAAGAAGGAAGCTGCAGAGGAGGAGGGAAGCAACATGAGAAGGAAACTGCAGAGGAGGAGAGAAGCAGAACAAGAAAGAAGCTGCAGAGGAGGAGGAAGGAAACAGAATGAGAAGGAAGCTGTGGAGGAGGAGAGGACTGTGCACTCTCAGCAGCTGAAAGATCTCAGACCCACCAGACGTCCTGACAGCAGGAGACAAGGTGATGAGACCAGTGATACCCGTCAGGAGATTCCTCCGCTCTGGTCTGGAGTCTTTCCGCTGTGTCTTATAAAGCTCGGGCCCTGGAGGATCTAGGTCACAGTTTACATAGATAAATATTAGGGAAGGGCTTATTGCTTCATCTATCAGCTCCCGCTCGGGGATGAGTCATTACTATACAGGACAGACAGCAATGTTCTTGTCTAGTCCTTCCTGTCAGTGCTGGCAAAGACCTGAGGTGTTGTAATAGGAAGTATTAGCGTTTCATGGCTGAGGGCAGCGCTCACTTCCAGAAAATAACACTTCTGCTTTATAAAATTACACAATTTGCTAATAAACTTTCTATATGCCTGTCCTTCACCTCTTTACCTTTTTAGCTTTTTGTATGTGTAGTATCTATGCTGATGTAACACACTGAATTTCCCCATGGTGGGACTATTGAAGGATTATCTTATCTTATATCAAGTTCTTTCTGTTATTGTTTAGTTCTCAGCGATACAAACCTGTCCGGGTCATGTGATGGGCGCTCAGGCTTGTACAAAAACTTCCCATAGCTGTTATTAGATACATGAGCTAAGATTTAGCTGGGTTCACGCTACGTATATTTCAGTCAGTATTGTGGTCCTCATATTGCAACCAAAACCAGGAGTGGATTAAAAACACAGAAAGGATCTGTTCACACAATGTTGAAATTGAGTGGATGGCCGCCATTTAATGGCAAATATTTGCTGTTATTTTAAAACAACGGCTGTTATATTGAAATAATGGCCGTTATTTACTGTTATATGGCGGCCATCCACTCAATTTCAACATTGTGTGAACAGAGCCTTTCTGTGTTTTTAATCCACTCCTGGTTTTGGTTGCAATACTGACTGAAATATACTGACTGAAATATACGTAGTGTGAACGAAGCCTCAAAGTGTAACTGTCATTTAAAAAAAAATTACATGTCCAAGAGATCAGTTAAAGGGATACTCCGACAAAAATCTTTTTTTTTTTTTTTTTTACAAATCAACTGGTGTCAGAAAGTTATAAAGATTTGTAATTTACTTCTGTTTAAAAATCTTTAGTCTTCCAGTACTTATCAGCTGCTGTATGTCTTTCAGGAAGTGGTGTTTTCTCTCCAGTCCAGTCAGGGGTTAATAAAGTCCAAACACTGATATACTTACCTGTCCATTTCCACCACTTTAAAAACACTCAGTGACTTACCGTTCCCTCAGGAGATCTAAACTCAGCATAGCCAGTATAGGTTTTATGCTGAACTTCCAGTTCCAGTGGGAATGGGGCATCACAAGATGTTTTGTAATTGATGACAGTGGTGGAGATTGGGCGGCACGGAACCCAATGAATCAGAAAATGCCACAAAAAAATTATTGTTGTTGTGGCTATCATTATTTTTTATTATAAACAGCCTAATAGCAGCATTGTTGTTGTTGTTGTTGTTGTTATTATTATTATTGCTGTTGTTACTATTATTATTAAATCTAACCATATAGTTTTTTTTAGCTATATGCAGTTAAAGGAGAAGTCCGGCCAAAATTATTTTTTTTATATGTTAAGTGTCCTTGCTCCCCAAAGTATCCCGTAAATGTATTCAATGAATACATTTGCAGGGCACCGAGCAGGGAGGGAGAGAGGTGCCATCTACCTCCCCCCTCCCTCCCTCCCTGCTCGGTGCTGGGCACATATACAAAGTACTACTCCCCCATTATCTGCAGATAATGGGGGAGTAGTACCTGTGCTATCCCTATCACCACCCGCTCCGCTGCCGCCGCTCACACACGGGCTGCTTTTCATGCCCCCTGCCGCTCCCCCTCCTCCTTCTCCCGGCTTCAAACTTACTATCGCGCCGCTGATTCCCCGACGCCCGCGCTGCTCCTCACTATCCGGCCGGCCGCTGATTCCTGTCCGCCCGTCCGTCTGCACGCACTCCCTGTTCCTCACGCTATCTGGCCGGCATTCTCTGCTCTTGCATGCCGGCTGCGTCAGCCCGACACCAGGAAGCGCCGTGCTCCCGGCCGGGGTGGGGGCGGGCTGACGCGGCCGGCATGCAAGAGCAGAGAGCAGCGGCCGGACAGATAGGAACGGGGCGTGCGGGCGTGTGGACAGACGGACAGGCGGGAGTCAGCGGCCGGCCGGATAGTGGCGGGCGGCGGGGAGTCAGCAGCGCGATAGTAAGTTTGAAGCCAGGAGGAGGAGGGTGAGTGGCGGGGGGTATGAAAAGCAGCCCCTGTGTGAGCGGCGGTGGCGGCGGAGCGGGCGGTGATAGGGATAGCACAGGTACTACTCCCCCATTATCTGCAGATAATGGGGGAGTAGTACTGTGTATATGTGCCCAGCACCGAGCAGGGAGGGGGGAGGTAGATGGCACTCCTCTCCCTCCCTGCTCGGTGCCCTGCAAATGTATTCATTAAATACATTTATGGGATACTTTGGGGAGCAAGGACACTTGCTCCCCAAAGTTTTCCATGAATGTATTCAATCGCAAAGTACAGTGCATAACATTACATTACATCCACACATCCATTGTAATTCCAATGGAGTGTCCAGCAGGGGTGCACTATATATAGAAGTCAATGGTACCGCGTCGTTTAAAGGGGTTGTCCGGCGATAAAAAATTATTCACAGAATAACACACATTACAAAGTTATACAACTTTGTAATGTATGTTATGTCTGTGAATGGCCCCCTTCCCCGTGTTTCCCCCCACCCACGCTAGACCCGGAAGTGTGGTGCATTATACTCACCACATCTCGTGTCGTCCACGGTCTCCGATCGTCAGCAGTGACGTCTTCTTCGGGAGGCCGGCGGATCTTCCCGAGTGCCGGCCACCCTCTGCAGCGTCATCCGAAGCTCAGCCGCGATTGGCTGAGCACAGTTATGCTCAGCCATTCGCGGCTGAGCTTCGGATGACGCTGCAGAGGGTGGCCGGCACTCGGGAAGATCCGCCGGCCTCCCGAAGAAGACGTCACTGCTGACGATCGGAGACCGTGGACGACACGAGATGCGGTGAGTATAATGCACCACACTTCCGGGTCTAGCGTGGGTGGGGGGAAACACGGGGAAGGGGGCCATTCACAGACATAACATACATTACAAAGTTGTATAACTTTGTAATGTGTGTTATTCTGTGAATAATTTTTTATCGCCGGACAACCCCTTTAAGTGTAAGTGACAGGGGGAGTCCCCTGTCACTTTCCGATCGGGATCCCTGCAGTGTGACTGCGGGGGTCCCGATTGTTGAAACGGACCGCCGGAGGTCTCTCACCTGCCTCTGTGCAGTCCGATCGGCGATCTGCTGTACTGAGCCTGCACAGGCGGGCTCAATGAGCAGATCGCCGATAACACTGATCAATGCTATGCCTATGGCATAGCAATCATCAGTGTAGAAATCAAAGTAATGTATGTAGAAGTCCCCCAAAGGGACTTCAAATGTGTAAAAAAAAAAAAGTTCAAAACACTAACACACTACCCCAAAACCCCTCCCCCAATAAAAGTTGAAATCACCCCCCTATCCTATTATATAAATAAAACATATAAAAATAAATAAATAGATAAACATATAATATACCGTAGCGTGCGTAATTGTCCGATCTATTAAAATATAACAAGCGTCATTGTGATCGGTGAACGGCGTATACGAAAAGAGGGGAAAAAGTGCGCGGATTACCGATTTTATGTTACATTATATATTAAAAAAAAATCAATAAAAAGTGATCAAAACGTCCGATCTTCACAAATATGGTATTAATAAAAACTAGAGATCATGGTGGAAAAAATGACACCCCATACAGCCCCGTAGGTGAAAAAATAAAAACGTTATAAGCGTCACAATAGGCCCCATTTTATTCATATTTAATTGCCAAAAAAAGGATTTCATAATAAAAAATACATATATAACATTAGAGAATCTGTGTAACCTGCATATGGTTGTGTTCGGACTGACCCATAGAATAATAGTATCATGTCGCTGTTACCATATAGTGCATTACGTAGACACAGGAACCCCCCAAACGTTACCATATTGCATTCTTTTTTACGATTTCACCTATTTATATCTTCATAAATAATATATTTGGAATTCCATCATACATGTTATGGTAGAATGGAAGACGCCATTACACAGTACAACTATTCCTGTAACAAATAAGCCCTTACATGGCCCTGTAGATAGAAAACTGAGAGTGCTAGAGCTCTTAGAAGGGGAGGAGGGAAAACGAAAACACTAAGATCAAAATTTGCGCGGTCCACTGGGTCATTTTGGGCCTGGTCCTCAAAGGGTTAATAATCTTTATTATTATTATTATTATTATTATTATTATTACTGTTCTTATTGTTATTTATATGCAGTTCATTAAGTATGTCTATATGGTCGTCTTGTGTTTATGGTGGGTTGGTCCTTTTTTCTCTTTGGGCCCTATAAGCTCTGCGGGTGCAGAGCCTTCTCTAGGGCTGCCTCTTTGATCTTTATTCCCCCTGATACGGTCTCTCGTACTTTTTCAGACTTCTACTTATTTGTGTGCAGCAACAAACTAATGTGTTTGGCTGATTTTTATCTATTGTTAAAAAATTTTAATTATTAAATAAATTCTTTAAAAAAATTATATATATGCCGTTCATTATCTTTATTATTATTATTTTTTGTAATATTATTGATGTAGTTATTGTTTGTTATTACTGTTATTACTATTGTTATTAATAATAATAATAATAATAATAATAATAATAATAATAATAAATCTAACCATAACATACTCACTAGTTTTCTTAGCTCTTTGCAGTTAATAATGTTTAGTTATAAAAAATAAATAAATAAAAAATCTTTTTTTGACTTTTTTTTCCATAGTATAACCTATACTGGTATTATGTACAGTGTCTGTGTGCTTTGTGTTTCTTCCTCTCCGTTTTTACAGGACACGCTGTACAGGATCACACAGTTCACTGCTGATTGCACAATGCTGCGCTTACGGCAATACTCGGGGAAAGGACAAACACATTACCCAAATGACGCTGCTGTTACACATCTGTTTACCTCCCGGCTAGAGAGACGACTTCCAATTGTTTTTGCTTTTACAGAACCAAATAAATCCTGTAAAAAATGATATCGGATAAATATAAAATACTGAACGTTCCTATCACGTCCCTTTTGCACATCAGCTTCCTGAGAGTATATTTAACTCACTGAATTAATAATGAAAATATTTGAAATCTAGGAAATTCTGAATTTATTTTTTTTCTATTTACAAATTTTATTTATTAATAAATCTTTTTGGACATTACTAAGTAAAGCGCAGCCGCACTGTGACGCAGCTAGGATCAGGGACTCATCATATGCACTGACCCCAATGTGTCAGTCCCGGATAAACAGATTGCTGTATATATTGCAGTGATCTGTATCATCAATGAAATGATGACTTATAAAAGTCTGGTGGAATAAAAAAAAAGTATAAAAAATAAGTGATCTATGATAAACTGTTACTGACATAAACCACAATCACATGACAAAAGATAAAGCCCTCCCACCGCTCCATAGGGGCCAAAATAATAATAATAAAAAATTTAAAAAAAAAAATGAAAAAAGTTCTACCTTTTGAGACGAGAAGGGTAAGGTGCATGTCAGGAGCGTTGCTTACAGACAAAAACCTGGTCCTCATGCAGTCCTCAATAGCTGCTCAACGCCGTCCGTGTTGTAGTGACATAGGGACGCCATTGGATATTGCATAGTGTTAGGTGAGCATTAAAATACTTGAGTGTTTGTGTAACGAAAATCACTGAAAACAATGGGGGACGTGAGCATTTAACCAGGTGCCAGGTGCTTGGAAGAGAGGAGGGTGCCTGGCTAAACTGAAATCTTAAAGGGGTTATCCAGCTCTACAAAAACATGGTTACTTTCCCCCTCTCTTGTCTCCAGATTGGGTGGGGGTTTAGGACTCAGTTCCATTGAAGTAAATGGAGCTTAATTTCAAACCACACCTGACCTGGAGACAAGGGAGGGGGAAAAGTGGCCATGTTTTTGTAACACTGGATAACCCCTTTAAGTTAACCTTCTGGGGACCGGACTGTGCTCTGTTGGGGGGAGATTATACTTACCGTTCTGGTCTTCTGTCTTCACTATCGACGTTCAGCCAATCAGCAGCTGTGGTGGAACACCACTGCAGACACTAATTGGCTGAACAGCGATAGTGAAGATGGATAGAAGGCCAGAGTGGTAAGTATTTCAACCAGTTGGATACCGAGTACCATCCTTGACCGAGCATACTTGCTCAACACTAACTTTGCATGCAGGTCTTTTTTTGCCCACGCACAATGCTCCTGACATGCATGGTATACTTTTGAGAGGGCCAGGGGGAGAAAGTGGAAAGCCAGGGAACAGAACAGAAAGAACCTTTTCTGCCCCCCCCACCATATAACTCCTATTAAGCAGAAAAACATATAAAAAAATATATAAAATCGGTTAAGTTGTTATCATACGGCTCCACCTACACTACAAGAAACGTCATAGTTACTGTGCAGTGAAGAAATGTTTGCCCCATCAAACCCCATTACACTTTATTTGGGTAATTTTTTTTTGTAAAACAAGACTCTATCCATTTTCTATATATTTCAATGAACTTTATTTATCCAAAGCAATTCTGACAAACTGACCACATGTATATTATACATAATAAAATGACAATAATATATAAACATTAAACATTCATTCATACAGACTAGAAAAGATGCCAAATTGGTTCTGCAGGAGCTTTATGGCTCTGACGCATGGTAAGATTCCCTTCTAGGAACCAATCACAGCTCAGCTTTCATTTTCCCAGAACAATACGAGACATGGAAGCTGAGCGGCGATTGGTTGGTATAAATATCCTATATGATCCATATAACGTCTCTTATTGTGTAGTCGTCTGGTTCTGACATTCGCTGATCTTGATACAGTCCTGAGGCTTCTCCCCGGAGAATATATAACCATCCACACACTGGCAGCGAGCTTTGCACTCATTATACTCTATGGCTCCACCGTTTAGGGTTTGGCAGGTGACGGTCTTCTTCACACAGTGGTTGAACACCATGTTGGCCGGGCACTGGACGTTGCACTGGGACACGTGGACGCACTCGTCGTTCTGGAGGTAATAGTCCTTCTTGCAGACACAGGCCGGAGCGCATTGACCTTTGCAGGTGAATTGCATGTGATCGCTCAAGCTTTGACATGTTCCGCCCCAGCATGGACTGCAGCCTGGTTCCTGATTGGCCGGACAGTTCTCTAGATGGAAGGAAGACGTATGAAGGATTAGTTACAATAGTTACAAGTCCCTAGTGGACTTACTGTACAGATCCAGAGTAAGGGTGTTATTACACAGGCTGATGGGGGCCCAATAATAACTGTAAACGAGCACCAATCTGCTAGATCGGTGCTCGTTTACTGAGCCTATTCCACGGCCCGATTATCATTTAACAATGGCTGCATAGACATTGTTACCGATGTCCTTGCAGCCCTTGCTTAAACTTTATACATTACCTATCCCGAACCGCCATGGCCAGTGATTGGCTGAGCGGCCTGTAAGCTGAGACAGAAATTAGGAAGAGCCCGGCACTCACCAAGTAAATTATGCTTCTTTATTGTAGTGTAGCAAACATATGGTACAAGGACGCGTTTTAGCCAAGCATGGCCTTCATCAGCTTAGGGGTGTAGCTGATGAAGGCCATGCTTGGTCGAAACGCATCCTTGTACCATATATTTGCTACACTACAATAAAGAAGCATAATTTACTTGGTGAGTGCCGGGCTCTTCCTAATATCTGAAAATTTTTCTCACCTTGAGCACCCAATGGTATCTATAGATAGGTCATGTGTTTCCATAGGAAAGGGTGTCAGATCTGTTATCCATGTATGACCCGTGCTTGTCTCTCCTGACTTCTTTCCTGTCTAACCCTCCGATACCTTATAGACTTTCTTCTGCCTGACCCTAAACTTGTGCCATCTGCCCTAAACCTAATGGCTGACTGTGATGTTGGCACCACCTGGTCCACGAGGCTAGCTGATACCCCCACTGGGACCACGCACGTAGAGAGACCAGGTATCGTCTAGCAGCAGGAGAGCAGCTGCCACATTCTGGGGTGTGATAAAGTGAGAAAGCCTAGAGGTCACTTGGAGTCCGCTCCCAGGCATGACCCAAAGCCAAACTGGTTTGGTAGCACAGCCGGCACCAAGACCTGAACTACGGACTCCTTCACGCATCGGCAGAAGGATTTTTGGAGAGGCTTTGACTTTGATTAAGACAGACGGGTGTACACCACTATTTCTATTTTATAATTATCTCATGAAACATTTTTACTAATTCAATAGCAAGAAAAAATATCAATCCCAAACATAACACACTACTTACGTATCTGAACACTCTTGGCGTCCAACATTTCCACAAACACGGCAGACACTGCTGTAACAAAACAAAAACGAAAAAAAAGAAGTTCATTTACTGAGTCCAAAATCAGCTCATCCATATACTGTAGCATAACTAGTTCTCCATGTCCAAAGCAGGAATTCAATGTCCGTTTTTTTTGGCAGCAGAAGCTTTGTGAATGATTGTACAAGTAACGGCCCCAAGACACCAAGACAAGTGATTGACTCCAAAATGACCTTCGGATGAGGTTGTCCTCTGCTATTTTTTGGGACTCTTATATTAATAGCCTATTATTGGGTTAGTACTTGTATCCTGCGCCCTTACCCTAGGAGCACATTGATGTACGGTAAACCCACTTACCTAACATAAGCACCGAAACGACAACTCTGTTGCTCATCATTTTGATTTGTATCTGAAAACTGAAAAACAAAAACAAAAAAAAATTGTGTTTACTTTACAGTATTGTTCACAGTAAAGTTCAACTCCTTTGTTATAAGAATTATTCCCCCTTGAAAAGAGAAGGGTGATCACAGACAAAACTAATAGCGGGGTGGGCTAGATTATGTAGGGCTTTTGGCCTGAGGTCTCCAACACCTTAAAGACCTAATGCCTGAGGCGGATATTTATAAAGACTTGCGTACTCGTACACCGGTCTTAAATTAGGCCCTGTCTCCAATTACCCAGCTGGATTCCCTAAGAAGCGCATGCCTGACCTGAACCTGCCGTATGGCGGGCACAGAAATCTACGTCTGCTCCTGAGCAGGTGTAGATTTCTGCTATGATTTTGACCTGCAAGCAGACGTAAATCATAGTAATCAGGAGTGGTAGAAGGCCCCACCTACCTGCCCATCTGGCGAGCGGGTTATATGGCTGGCGTACTCAAGAGGAGCAGCATTCAGAAATGTCACCTTAAAAATTTGTGGCTCCATAAATTTCATAAAGTTCAGTTTAGATTGCCAAGCACAAGAACCTCCATCAAGCTTAAATTGGACCATGGTCACCTATTGTCAACAGGACACTGAACAACACTTCTACCAATGGACTCTCAAAATTAAAGACTATCCAAAAAACCCATGATATTACATAGGACGTGTCAAAATCCGGCACCTTTTCTAATCTGAGCTGGGCAATATATGGGATGTGATTTTCCACAGCAGTCTTGTGAGTCAGTGCCATTGGAATGATTTGCTGAATATTACTCCATTTACACATCTGTTTTAGTGATGTAGATTCCCAAAATTTGTTTTGGGTCTGAAGCTATAGAATTGGCCATTGGATTTGATTGAGATTTGAATACAGTCTGAGCTCTAAAGGTCTCCTAGGACTTTATCCAACCCACTTCAAGATTTCTTAATCATTATCCTTATCCTAACTCAGAATAAGGTTAAGTCGGGTTAACATGGTCTTTTACCGTAACTTAACCCTAACTTTTTTCCGTGATCATTAAAATGTTGGCCGCCATATTGAATATTTCAATCCAATTAAAACAAATCCCAAAAGTTTTAGATTTGTCCACAATTTTGTGGAAAATTTGTTGCATTCTATTTGTTCTGAACTGGTTTTCTTATCACAACAACAGAGACAGAAGCCAATGGACCCCAGCCACTTGACTTTCCATATGGATCAACAATTCAGACATTAGATCTGTTCTTCATATAAAATCATCTACACCCTTCTCTCCTCTAGTAACTGAAGATCTTTTACCACTAGAGACCTGATGCAATGTAACAATGAGAAATGGAAGCTTATTCTGGAGTCACATAAACATAGTCTTTGGTTAGACCGTCCAAGTCCATGTAAAGTCTCTAGGATATCGTTATATAAGTACCTGAGTGAGAAGATCTGTCAGTTCTGCTGCCGCTGGATGTGATGGAGAAGCTTCTGTTCACACTATTTATATTCTCACCTTCATCGTGAATCATCATCTCATGCTCCAAAGTAATTGACCGACATGAAGTTGCAACCTACTTAATGATAGGATATAATAGTCATAACTCTATTGTTTCACGCACCAAAGTAATTATCTAAACAGCTGGTGGAATGTGGCGGATTACTGTGTCAGTGGTTCAGGTTATACAAATATGTTATTAACATAATGTAATGTCTACACGGAGCACGTGCCATTAATAACTGTGTCCTCTAGGAGGTAGAATGAGGATCGGGGTGGGGTTGTGGTAACTCGAGAGAGTAGAGTCCCATCACTAACTTGGCAACGAGTGAGGTCGAGAAGTAAGACCCTTGACATGCCCATGCACCTTGAGATTACAGCTGGTGAAAGTGGATGATTTCAAGCAGAGAGATGGTTCCTCAACTGAAATTTAAAAACTGAGCCCGTAGGTGGACAAATGTGGAGTCCATGGGTGGAATACAATCACCCAGACCTGATTCAGCTCAGAGATGCAATATCAGTAAAAATGAACATTTCAATAATTCTTCAGTAGAAAAACAGAAGCGGCACTCTCCTTTTCAACGTCCATCATTTTGAGGTCAAATAATGCCAGTTTATTTTGGACATTATTTGGCCTCAAAAAGACAGCCGTCAAATGGCCAAATAAAGACTGTGTGTAAACCCACGAATTGGTGAGTGCTGATATTGTTTTTCTATTTGTAAAGATAACTACTATTATACCGCCCCCAATGTGAATAATATAAGTAGTATCATAGTGCCCACTATGGGGGGTGGTAAAGCATTGCAACACAGTTTATTCGGGCTCCTGGGCTCGGCTGATGTTCGGGATCAGGTTTCTTGACATTCGCAGATGACTCATTGTTTTCTCGTGATTTGTTCTCTTAGTCGTCTGCAAGTAATTTATAAGGTTATTGTTCTTCTTGCTGTAGGTTACGGATGATATTACCATATAATAGCGACACGTGAATTCTTGGACTATTCTTTCACAGTAATGTAGAAGCCTTCCGCTTTCACCAATTACTTGCTTTTTTTTTTTTTTTTATAAAATTCATAAGGTTTAGGCCCGGCTGAATAGGACAAAATATAACAAAATATTCATAAAATTGCTGAATAATCTCAGAATATTTGGAAAAAAAAATTGCCCAAACAAATTCACCTGGTACTGACCTAATAAAGAGAAAAAAAAAAAAATCATAAATTGGGCGCAAATCCTGGATTATGCTACTTTTTGGGAGAATACTCAAAACAGACATATTTAAAAAAAAATTGCCAGTCAAATAATTTATAAATAGAATGTTGACAAAAACAAAAATGGGTGGAAAATTCACCCCAATCCCAATTACCCCACTGAATTCCATGGAGATAGACTACGCAACCGCTATGGGGCCCAGACGGGCACCGTGCACATCGCGTTGAAGCGGCCTGCAACCCTGCCCCCACTGCGGGCCACAGCGTCTTAGGGACTCCCTCCTAGCCAGCAGCACCATTTCAGAGCGGCCTGCAACAACACCCCCACTACAGGCCAGCAACCAACATCTTACAGCGGCCTACAACCTGGGCGTCCGGTTCTCCCAGCTCAAGTGACATCACTGGGGGGGGGGGGGGCTGGGAGAGCAAAACGCCATGGGACTGAGCCAGCCGGGTCATGTGAGTGGGGGGGGGGGGGGCATACAGGATTCCTGAATCTTAGCTATTGTACTTATAGTTTTGAATCTTTCGCCCCTCTGTTGTCCACAGGCTGGGCGACATATAGTCCCTAATGCTCTAGAGGTCTCCTTAACGTCCCCATTTTTTCTTATTACATGTGTTTCTGCAGTACGGAGCCTTGAGGCGGTGAGAGCTCAGCACGTGCCGGGCTCCTTCACTTTCAGCCGTCACCTCCTGACACACAATCCTATACATTCCTATGAGTGTCCTCATACCCAGGATGGATGGCAGGTGAGTCACAGCACGAGGCGTCCAGAAAGTGAGAGACAGGCTGAGATACCTGTAGCATGGCTGCCATAATGGTGTCTATAGTAGGGTTGGCTTTAGCACCAAGACAACCTGGGCAGGTAGTGAACCTCAGGGGTATTCTCATCTCTGTGAGGGGTGGAGGGAACTCTGGAACTGGTAAGCATGTTTTTCCTTCTTCTACGTCTTCCTCCCACACATCTCCAGGGCTCCAGGGAGATGCTGATTCAGCTTAACATCAATAGGTCCTTTGTCCGCCAAAGATACATACAATTTATATTATATTTTCTGGGACCTACATATACTGGGGAAACTGCCTACTAAAGGTTTAAATATGCTGTAGAAACTAGTGGCGGCCTTTATATACTGTGGCATCTACAACAGTATATTACTCGACTCGACTATATTACTATTACTCGAGAAAGCGTCCTACTGAGAGCTATATGTATACTGGGGACCGATATATACTGAAGGGTCTACATATATTGGGGAAACTACCTCCTGGTGGTCTAGATCAGCGTTTCCCAACCGGGGTGCCGCGGCACGCTGGTGTGCCGGGAGAACCCGCCAGGGGTGCCGCGGGATCCCGGTGGGAAATATGCGCTGTCTCTTTAAGCATCCCGAGAAGCTGCAGCCGCGCAGCTCCTCGGGATGCACGGATCACTTTCATGTTCCGCCCGCATTATGAGCGGGCGGAACATTAAAGTAAGCAGAATATAGGAGCAGGAAGTGTCAGCGTCCTGCTCCTATATTCGCTCCCATAGGCCACCAGCAGCCTATGGGACGCCGGGACGTGACCTCTCCGGCATGCGTGAGGATGTGACGTCATCACGCCTGCCGGAAGTCCCGTCCCCGCGGTTCGCAAGATGGAGCCAGAAGAGGAGGAGGAAGAGCTTCTGCCTGCAGCCACAGCGCGGATTAGGTGAGTAGGATGGTTTTTTTGGGGGGGGGCAGAGCAGGGGGCATTATTAGTTCATGGGGGGCACCTCTGGGGGCATTATTAATTCATGGGGGCACCTCTGGGGGCATTATTAGTGTATGGGGGCACCTCTGGGGGCATTATTAGTATATGGGGGCACCTCTGGGGCATTATTAGTATATGGGGGCACCTCTGGGGGCATTATTAGTTCATGGGGGCACCTCTGGGGGCATTATTAGCTCATGGGGGCACCTCTGGGGGCATTATTAGTATATGGAGGCCACCCCTGGGGCATTATTAGTATATAAGGGCACCTCTGGGGGCATTATTAGTTCATGGCGGCACCTCTGGGGGCATTATTAGTTCATGGGGGCACCTCTGGGGGCATTAGCTCATGGGGGCACCTCTGGGGGCATTATTAGCTCATGGGGGCACCTCTGGGGGCATTATTAGTATATGGGGGCACCTCTGGGGGAATTATTAGTATATGGGGGCACCTCTGGGGGCATTATTAGTATATGGGGGCACCTCTGGGGGCATTATTAGCTCATGGGGGCACCTCTGGGGGCATTATTAGTATATGGGGGCACCTCTGGGGGCATTATTAGCTCATGGGGGAACCATTAGCTCATGGGGGCACCTCTGGGGGCATTGTTAGTTCATGGGGCACCTCTGGGGGCATTATTAGTTCATCACAGCAGGGGATCCTACATACAGGGGGCACAGCAGGGAATCTTACATACAGGGGGCACAGCAGAGGATCCTACATACAGGGGGCACAGCAGAGGATCCTACATACAGGGGGCACAGCAGGGGATCCTACAAACAGGGGGCACAGCAGGGGATCCTACATACAGGGGGCACAGCAGGGGATCCTACATACAGGGGGCACAGCAGGGGATCCTACATACAGGGGGCACAGCAGGGGATCCTACATACAGGGGGCACAGCAGGGGATCCTACATACAGGGGGCACAGCAGAGGATCCTACATACAGGGGGCACCCCACACAGCGCAGTTACTTTGGGAGCCGACAGGAGGGAGAAAGGGAAGGAAGTTGCTAGAAATGTGCGGAGCCTAAATTGTTTGTCTCGCAGGTTCTGAAGAGATGAAAAGTAGCTGGAAGAAATCATCATGGAGGTCTGGACTTGATGGAGAGGAAAAGGGAAAGTGATGCCTCAGATCAAAGAAGACGTCACCTGTGAGTCACTGTATGACGGTTTTCTTATTTTGTAGAACATTATTTAGTAGGGGTGCCCCGAGGAAATTTTTTTTCCCAAGGTGTGCCCCGAGGTGGAAAAGGTTGGGAAGCACTGGTCTAGATATACTGGGAGCCCAAACCTACTGTGTTTCTACTATTGGAAAAACAAACAAAAAAAAAAAAACTACCTACTAGAAGCCTACATATACTGGGGGTATACATTTATTACGGGACCTATATATACTGTAGAAAGTACCTACTAAGGACCTGCATGGAATAGGGAAGCTATCTGCTGTGGGTCTACTCAATAGAAACTGACTACTGAAGGTGTAAATACACGGCCTATACACTGAGGTGAATGGGGGGGGGGGGGCTACATATATTGGGAGGAACTACCTCCCCACTGCATGCTAGTAGAGTTGATCGAACCTTGGGAAATCCTAGGTTCGATCGAGCTCGAACATTCCCAAACCTTCCGCATTTGATTACTGGTCCGTGGGGAAGGAGGAGAGTACCTGGCTACCGCCTGGAACCCCGGTATTTAGCCTAGGTAGTAGGCTAGGTAATAGGCTGAATCCCGTAATTCCAGGCGGTACCCAGGCAGTCTCCTCCTTCCCCATGGACCGGAAAGGCATCAGCAATTAAATGCGGAAGGTTCGGGAATGTTCGAGTTTGATCAAACCTAGAATTTCTCGAGGTTCGATCAACTCTACTAGCATGCAGTGCTAGGCACTCTTAGGAGGATAGGATACCCTCTGAGGAACACTCTGCCCACACCAGGAATACTAGCCACACAGTACAGGGCAGTGTCCTGTATCCAGTTAACTACTGACCCCAGTGGAACAAAGCTGCAGTTAGCCTACGTATTCAACTGTGTAACACACGGCTATCCTGGAAAGCTTCAGGAAGTTTGCTCCGCCAGCGCAGGGACCTGGGGCCTGGGGCCTTGTATTACCCTCACAGGAAGGGTACCTTGACACTGTAGGGTGTTAGGCAGTTCAGTAAACGTGATTACGAGGATTCTTCTTCTTCTCTACTACAACCCAGCTATGTTATCCCAGGCAGAGTACTGCACTACATTGGGCAGGGCCCTCAAGATGCTCCCCTACTCCACCCTCTTCAACTCGTAGTTTAACACTTCTTCACTCTCCTGTCTTCACCTATTGTTGTCACTGAGACGGAAACCGATCTTTGTATATTGCACTGACGTTTCAAGTAAAGGGACGTTAACCTGGTTAATTCATTGCCTATTCATTCGCATCAGCAAACCAGTGTACACTTGGGTTATCCAAAACCTGCGGAAGCGGAGCCCATTCAACCAGGGGGTGGGTAACAACGCCATTCTAGGCTACCATGACAAGTTCCCAAGTGCCCCTCACCCACCTAGCTGCCACAACATTGCCAAAGCTACCCTGGTATTTGACTCCATGGCTTGCCAGCTCACCGGATATAATCCCGCCATTTTTTCTTCTTCGTTTATGCTGTTCACCTTGGGGGAACAATATTTGTAGATTTTTAATAGATCGGACAATTGTGCTCGCTACCATGTATAATATGTCTATTTATTTAATTATTTAAATCTAGAATGGCAATTGTGAGCCCGGCCTCTCCCCAACATCAGTGTCTGGTCTCACTTATCATCTTCTCAATATATGGGCAAAAATTCCCCAGACATCCCAAAATCTTGTAGAAAGTCTTCCCAGGGAAGAGGAAAGTGACTCCCTATTATCTTCTATGGATGTAGAATGGACTATTCTAAAAGCTACTGGAGGTGAAATGTGAATAGGGACAATACTTTTAGCCACAGTCGGATGTTCCAATAAAACAAAAACTGTAAACTTTGGTAAAAGTAACTAAAAAATTGAAGATTACTAGGAAACTCTAGTAGTAGGAGGAGCCACTGTATGTGGGAGGGGCCTGACAGTCAGTTTTAAAGGGAAAGTACCATCATATTATCCTTTTTATATTTAGAATGTATGATTGGGGAGAGTTATCAAACTGGTGTAAAGTATAATTGGCCCCGTCGCCCCTAGCAACCAATCAAATTCCACTTTTCCAAGAAATCTGTGAGGAATAAAAAGTGGAATCTGATTGGTTGCTAGGGGCAGCTGAGCCAGTTTTACTTTACACCCCTTACATTCCCCAATATTTTCTAAGTCAACTAAATGTTCCATATCATCATCATCATCTTCATTGTTACCATCACAAAAACGAGAGAAATGAAACCAAATTCAATATTTTTTAAATAAACTTTATTTATCCAAAGCAATTCTTACAAACTAGCCGCTTGTATATAACATATATAATAAAATGACAATACTATATACACACATCCATTCATAGAGTCCAGGAACGTTCTGACACCGACACCATTATCCATAGAACGTCTCTTATTGTGTAGTCGTCTGGTTCTGACATTCGCTGATCTTGATACAGTCCTGAGGCTTCTCCCCGGAGAATATATAACCCTCCACACACTGGCAGCGAGCTTTGCACTCATTATACTCTATGGCTCCACCGTTTAGGGTTTGGGAGGTGACGGTCTTCTTCACACAGTGGTTGAACACCATGTTGGCCGGGCACTGGACGTTGCACTGGGACACGTGGACGCACTCGTCATTCTGGAGGTAATAGTCCTTCTTGCAGACACAGGCCGGAGCGCATTGACCTTTGCAGGTGAATTGCAGGTGATCGCTCAAGCTTTGACATGTTCCGCCCCAGCATGGACTGCAGCCTGGTTCCTGATTGGCCGGACAGCTCTCTAGATGGAATTAAAATATATTAAGGGTTAATTCTAATAGTTTGTTATTTATGAATCCTGTCCCCCTCCACATCCTATTGTACAAATCCATAGTGAATCATTCAGTCTCGCAGCCTCATCTCTATAGGTGTTGTCATCTCTGATTGACTTCCTAGACAGAGCACATAAAGCTAATGGAGGGGAAGTTCCCCATGAAAGGCCTCTCCTGGTTTACAAATCCCCCACAATGCATTCTGAGTTATAATGGCTGCTTCAAGGTCTCTCTCACACAGGACTCAATGAACTTTTACACAGTGTAATGCTTCATTTGTCCTGTGGGAGCGCTGTGGAGGAATTGAACACTTATCATCATGCATATTACAAAATGGGGAGAGGATGGGGGAGGGGGGGATACTTCATTCATTTTACATCATTTTAGTTTCCTCTCTTCACAAATTCAGTGATAAAAAAAAGTCAGTAACGTAAAAAAGACAAAAAGGCGAGACTTACGTATCGGAACACTCTTGGCGTCAGACTTGTCCACGAACATGGCAGAAAGTGCTGTAACAGAGAGAAGAAATGACGTTATTAAATCCTCTACATGAATACACAGAAGGGATTGGACAGTGTGGGTCCTCCATAGGGAAGGACTTAGAGGTTCCTGCTTTACAGCTATGAAGGACAGGTCTACATTTGCTCCTCCTATAGTTATTTGATATTTAATCAGATAGTATTTTTAATTAAAGTTTTCATAGATATAGATAACAAACAACCCAAAAATATCGGCCCCTCTTTTGCACAGACCCCAATAATAAAATATTTAATGGTCGCTGTAGTTTCAAACATTTCCCTCCATGTGATAGAATGTGTGATTCCTAGAAAAATAGCTTTAAAATCTTGGACACTAGAGGTCTCCCTTCCTTGCAGTCTGCTGCCCACTGCCCATTGTTAAAGGGGTTATCCAGCACTACAAAAACATGGCCACTTTCCTCCTACTGTTGTCTCCAGATTGGGTGGGGTTTTTAAACTCAGTTCCATTGAAGTAAATGGAGCTCAATTGCAAACCGCACCTGAACTGGAGACAACAGTAGGGGGAAAGTGGCCATGTTTTTGTAGCGCTGGATAACCCCTTTAAAGAAGATCTGTCTCTACAAAAGCTGGATCAGGACCAAATGCAGGAAGTGTGGGTGAGGCTTAGTACTAAAGGCCCTATTCCACGGAACGATTATCGTCCGCTACGGACGATAATCGTCCGGTGGAATAGAGTGCAACGATCAGCCGACATCGTTCATGTCGGCTGATCGTTGCAGTCACTTGTTTTTCAACATGTTGAAAAACAAGCGACTGATATAGCAGCGATCTGCTGCCGGCGCTCCATTGAATAGGAGCATCGGCAGCAGATGCTGCTATATCCTATGGGCTGCCCGGACGATCATCGATCCCCCGGGCAGCCCCCCCGCCCCCCCCGCCCCCTCCCGCACTCACCCGCTCGCTGCAGCCGCGTTGAATAGCGGCGGCAGCGAGCGGGGAACGAGGAGCAAACGAGCGCTGAGAGCGCTCGTTTGCTCCTCTAAACGACCTGTGGAATAGGGGCATAAGTGCCCAAGGATGGGCGAGAGATTGAGGACCTGCAAAGTGGGAGCCCCCAGAGCATCTCTACTGTCCATTGAAGATTGTGGACCTGCAAAGTGGGAGCCCCCAGAGCACCTCTACTGTCCATACAAGATTAAGGCTTCCCTTTCATCTCAGCAGCAGCAGCGCTTATGGTAACCCTTTGCTTGCTTTACTGCTGCTGTTTATTTCCTAACTGCTCATAGTACCTTGCAAACCCAGTGTTATCACTTAAAACGAATGTACCATCAGGAACGTTTGCTTTAACATGACCCACGGATAGATTGGCGCGGGTGCAGGGAAGCGAGTGCCACTGTCCCTTTTTTGAACCGCGGCCCGGTTCCTGTGTACGATGCCATTCTATCCATGGGTACTGGGCCGGGGCTGAAGCACTGGAGGCGGGCCGGCTCCGTTAGATTCAATGAAGCCGCGTCATAAAGGGGCGGGGGATTCCTCCCACTGGGGGCGGGCCCGCCAGCCATTCACTTTAATAGCAATTTTAGCAGAGTCACCCCCCAGGATGTCATCCATAGACCCAAGAAATCATGTTAGGGGCGTAACAGGGATCAGGGGCTTTGGTTGTCCAGGCATGCTGGGAATTGTAGTTTTGCAACAGCTGGAAGGCCGTAGGTTCCCCATTCCTGCTATATACGCTAAAAGATCAGTCCAAAACCCCACAACATAAGCAAAGTCGGGCTCGAGATCACAACGATAGTGTATGTACATAACATGAAGGACTGATATCCACAGGATAGGTGGGGTGAGTGGGGGCCCGACCCCTGGGATCTCCACCAACCATGAAAACTATAGCACTTCTCCTCTGAGGGAAGGGAGCAGTAATGTGGATTCACTTTGAGAAGTTCTATAGACAGTGACTACAGTGGTGGCTGGGCATGTGCACTGTCACCTCCATTCTCCTAAATGGTGGGGGTCTCCATATACATAGAACATTTCAGTAACTTGTACCCACTTACCTAGCAGAAGCGCAGAGACCACGACTCTTTTACTCATCATCTTGATAAATATCTGAAAACTAAGAACAAGAACATTTTTTTTTAGTTTTTTTTTTTTATTTAATTTTTATTAGAAATGTTACATACATTTTTTAGGACATATTAAGACAGAATACAATATAAACAAGGTGTCTGTGACTGTACACATTGGAAGGGTGGTCTCTGAGGAAGGTGATAGCTGAGTGGGGGTCCCTGCAGGGATCTGCCCTGCTTACAGTCAAATTATAAGACGGGCATGTGGGAAATATATGGACCAAGGTTTCCACCACCCGATTACCCTGAGAACTTTTAAGGTTTCCTACTCTAACATAAAGCGGTACTCTGTCAAAATATACTGTATATATATAGTCAAATCAACTGGTATCAGAAAGTTTTACAGATTTGTAATTTACTTCTCTTTAAAAAATCTGCAGTCTTCCAGTACTTATCAGCTGCTGCATGTCCTTTAGGAAGTGGTGCATGCTGTCCAGAGAGGTTTCCTATGGGGATTTGCTGCTGCTCTGGACAGTTCCTGACATGGACAGAGATGGCAGCAGAGAGCAATGTGTCAGACTGGAAAGAATACACCACTTCCTGCAGGACATACAGCAGCTGATAAGTACTAGAACATTCAAGATTTTTAAATATAAGTAATTTACAAATTTAACAAATTTTCTCGTACTAGTTGATTTGAATATATATATATATATATATATATATATATATATATATATATATATATATATATAATTTTTTTCCCCCCACTTGAGTTACCCTTTCGGGATAGCTGGTTTACAGAACGGGTCCCTGACCCTAATCCCTAACTCCTGCTCTGATTGCTAACATGGTGCAGTAATATAAAGGGTTAGAATAAGTAAGAATATATTTGATTAGCCCCCATTCGATTTGCTCATCCCCAGTACAGAGACATAAACCAATGAGCGTGCTGTCCTGACTTCCCATATGGATTATTATAAGTACCTGAGTGAGAAGATCTGTCAGCTCCGATGCCGCTGGATATGATGGAGAAGCTTCTGTTCACACTACTTATATTCTCACCTTCACTATGAATCATCATCTCCAGATTAATTACGGCCTACTTAATGATACGACATAATAATAATTACAGGGGCCGGCTCTATTGTCTCAAGCTAAAAACTAATTAAGTGAGCAGCTTCTGGAATGCATTATTGTGTAAGTGGATGAGAGAGGAGGCTCCATAGAGAATGAAGGGACACGTGCCAGCCTGCGTCACTACTCAAAACAAAGGAACCGAGGGCTGATCTGGAGATAGCCGGGGGGCATAGAGTTCTGACCCACCACGATTTCTTACTTGTTCCCTATGCTGTGGATTGTGTACAAGTAAGTTGAATTTGGAAACCCCCTTTATCTTCTTTGAAAATAAAATTCTGTACATTATTATTGTACAAATTAGTGGGACTGACAAGTAAGACCCTTATCACACAGCTGTTTGTTGGTATAAGAGGATGAACCTACATCAGATGTCTAATTTTAGAGTTTGAACAACTACTATAATACTGCCCCCTATATACAGGAATATAACTACTATAATACTGCTCCTATATACAGGAATATAACTACTATAATACTGCTCCTATATACAGGAATATAACTACTATAATACTGCTCCTATATACAGGAATATAACTACTATAATACTGCTCCTATATACAGGAATATAACTACTATAATACTGTTCCTATATACAGGAATATAACTACTATAATACTGCTCCTATATACAAGAATATAACTACTATAATACTGCCCCCTATATACAAGAATATAACTACTATAATACTGCTCCTATATACAAGAATATAACTACTATAATACTGCTCCTATACACAAGAATATAACTACTATAATACTGCTCCTATATACAAGAATATAACTACTATAATACTGCTCCCTATATACAAGAATATAACTACTATAATACTCCTCCTATATACAGGATATAACAACTATAATACTGCTCCTATATACAGGAATATAACTACTATAATACTGCTCCTATATACAGGAATATAACTACTATAATACTGTTCCTATATACAGGAATATAAATACTATAATACTGCCCCCTATATACAGGAATATAACTACTATAATACTGCTCCTATATACAGGAATATAACTACTATAATACTGCCCCCTATATACAAGAATATAACTACTATAATACTGCTACTATATACAGGAATATAACTACTATAATACTGCTCCTATATACAAGAATATAATTACTATAATACTGCTCCTATATACAGGAATATAACTACTATAATACTGCCCCCTATATACAAGAATATAACTACTATAATACTGCTCCTATATACAGGAATATAACTACAATAATACTGCTCCTATATACAAGAATATAACAACTATAATACTGCTCCTATATACAGGAATATAACTACTATAATACTGCTCCTATATACAAGAATATAACAACTATAATACTGCTCCTATATACAGGAATATAACTACTATAATACTGCTCCTATATACAGGAATATAACTACTATAATACTGTTCCTATATACAGGAATATAACTACTATAATACTGCCCCCTATATACAGGAATATAACTACTATAATACTGCTCCTATATACAGGAATATAACTACTATAATACTGCCCCCTATATACAAGAATATAACTACTATAATACTGCTACTATATACAGGAATATAACTACTATAATACTGCTCCTATATACAAGAATATAATTACTATAATACTGCTCCTATATACAGGAATATAACTACTATAATACTGCCCCCTATATACAGGAATATAACTACAATAATACTGCTCCTATATACAGGAATATAACTACTATAATACTGCTCCTATATACAGGAATATAACTACTATAATACTGCTCCTATATACAGGAATATAACTACTATAATACTGCTCCTATATACAGGAATATAACTACTATAATACTGCTCCTATATACAGGAATATAACTACTATAATACTGCTCCTGTATACAGGAATATAACTACTATAATACTGCCCCTATATACAGGAATATACTACTATAATACTGCTCCTATATACAGGAATATAACTACTATAATACTGCCTCTATGATATTTATTATTATTCAGGATGAGGCTTCTTGTCAGGTGACTCATTGTTGTCCTGTGATTTGTTCTCTGCAGGTGATGTATCAGGTTATTGTTCCTCTCGCTGTAGGGTACGGATGATATTACCACGACACGTGAATTCCTGGATTATATATTCCCAGTAACGTGGTATCGGTCCGTACCGTCATCTGGTGTCACTTGTGGTAATATTCCTCCCGCTCTGCTTTATTTCTTCTTTATTCTTAATTTTATATTTTATTTAGATTCTCAAATTAAATAAAGGGTGAAAACATTCAGATAAACCAGTGGTCTGCGGGTCCTGAGGGTCTGTCAGCTTACCCAGGCAGCACACTGCTCTCTGTGCATGCTGGGAAATGTAGTGCTGCAATATCAGTAATAAATCCTTATTACTCTGGAGGTCTGTGTAATATAAGGTTTACACTCGGGGTGCGGCCTCCCCCTCCTCTCTTTCTAGTTCTATCCTCCAGTAAAATCTCATTGGAAAGAAAAAACACTTCTTAGAATTTCAAAGTGAGAATTTCCTGATTAATCCCTCGTTCCATCCCGTTTTCTGGTGCGGAGCCTTGAGGCGGTGGGAGAGCTCAGCACGTGCCGGACTCCTTCACTTTCAGCCGTCACCTCCTGACACACAATCCTATACAGGTGAGTCACAGCAGGAGGCAACCAGAAAGTGAGATACAGGCTGAGATACCTGCAAAATAGGGTAATTCTGTCTCTAGTAACAGGTAGAGCAAAACAAAACACAGGAAGTGCAGGCAGGGCTTACCATGTGCTATGTGCAGTAGGTGGGAGGGAGAACCTGAGAGAGCCTGGGCTGTGTTCCTACAAGCTGGGCCAGCCTGCCTGCTGAAGATTATCCACACTGTGCCTAAAAGGTAAATCCAGGCTTCCCTCTCACCAAAGCACAGGGCAACTGTCCCTTGTGTATATAGCTGCATACCTACTGCTATCCACAAAGCTGCAGTGTAATGTACCCTTCCCCCCCTCCCTTTTGCCCCTTAGTTCAGTGCTGAGTGTAACCCTTTCCTTGCAGCTGCTGTTTCTTTCATTTCTGCTCACAAAGCCAGAGAATCAGAGTAATGTCTTTTTTCTCCACATCTCTAGTAGTGTACGGTGTAAATCATCAGCCTGTTCAGCCCAGTGTACTTTCACCAGCACTATGTCACCGCATAGCAGAGAGAAGTATGTGCTGTGCTGTTATTGGCCAGTAAAAGGCAGGGAGGTCCTGTGTGTATTACCGGCATACAGCTATGCTCCCCTGAAATAGAGAGATTGGGGAGTAGCTGTGCACCATGGAGGAGGCTCTTAGGGGTTCACAAACAGCAATGAGAACAGTAACATCATCTGTCACCACCGAAGGGTTAATCGAACAAAACTATAAAAAGATTGGAAAAATTACAGATAGTTCAGCCAAAAAAAAAAAAAAACTTTCAAATCAACTGATGCCAGAAAGTGCCAGAGATTTGTCATTTACTTCTAATAAAAAAAAAAAAAATCTCCAGTCTTCCAATACTTATTAGCTTCTGTATGTCCTGCAGGAAGTGGTGTATTCTCTCCAGTCTGACACAGTGCTCTCTGCTGCCACCTCTGTCCATGTCAGGTACTGTCCAGAGCAGCAGCAAATCCCATAGAAAACCTCTCCTGCTCTGGGCAGTTCCTGACATGGACAGAGGTGGCAGCAGAGAGCACTGTGTCAGACTGCAGAGAATACACCACTTCCTGCAGGACATATATAGCAGCCGGGGACACAGTTCACTGTGCACAGGACGGATCCGCTACTCCGGAGCTCATAGGACAGGTACTCCCACAGTCCTCCCACGCCTGATTGGCCTTTGGACACTAGAAGGAATCTTAAAGGGGAACTCCAACACATCTCCACAACATCTGCTCACACCCCATTGAAATCTATTATACAAACAAGTCAGGGGATGTTTTGAATTAGAAATTTACTAGTCCAAAGGGTTAACTCTCCCTGCGACATGGCTGATGATTCAGTAAGGTGGAATTCGCCTTTAAGCTCCACAGCGTTGACTCAGCTGTTCAGTTATCCGACTTAGTGGAGGTGCAGAGACTTCAGATTTACACAAGTCACTAGGTCACCATTGGTTTTGGTCACTTAGAACAGTGACACTCATGGATGACTCTTCTAGTCCAACCCAAAAATAACACCATGACCCTGGCAGCCTGAGGTCAATGTTCCTTAGATCTTGAGAACCGATATCAGTAATGTATGGACATTGGAGGTCGGAGATGAGAAGAGGTTGGTCACCAGAAATACGTAGGAAAAGTGTCATGGATCTCCTACCGGACAGATATAATGTATATAACGCTATTACTCAGCATTGCTTTATATATCATGTGTGTCGCAGCAGCCTGATATCTGGCTCAGCTAAAGGTGGTCGCATTGAGGAAGTCATGGCGGTATTGGAGGAGTTTCTTTCCCAAAAGTCAAAGTCACTTCCCGATCACTTAAAGAGTTACTCCGGGCTGGGGTCATTTTTATTGTACGGCTGGGGGGGGGGGGGGGATTGATTATAGAAGGCGCCAGTCACTTACCTCCCCGGTTCCAGCACCCGGTTCCGGATTGCGCCACCCTGTTCTCCCATCCGGCTGTTGCTTCCTGGTCTGAGCTGCGGCTTGAGATGTGACGTTTTAAGGAGCTCGGCCATTCAGCGGCCGAGGCGGAACCTTGCTATGGTCGCCAGCCATTGAGGGCGAGGGCCTGCCTGCAGATAGCAGTTGGGACGTGCTCAGCTCGTGGGCCTACTCCATAGCCCGGGACCGTGGTAGGGCGTACATTTACACCCTCCTGTGTTAAGGCCCATGCAGTTGGGGCGTAAATGTAATCCTGTGGTCCTTAAGGGGTTAAAAGGAATGTGTCTTTAGAAAACAACCTAATTTGTTTTTGTTAGTTATACTATAAAAGAAAAAAAATCCTATATATATTTTAGTGACTTTTATTTTAATTTTACTTTGTATATTATATAATAATCCTGAGATTTTGCAGTTTTCATTCCCACCACCAGGCCTAAAACAAAGCTGAGGCTTCCTGTTCTGTCTGTGATGATAAGGAGGAGCAGGCGGCTGTAAAGTGATCTGAACAGAATTGCAGCAACAGGTGACACATGTGGAAAAGAGAATAGACAAAGCTCACAGCTCAGCCTCCCCCTCTTTGTGTAATGACTTTTTCAAAGATCACGGAGTAGACCCAGTAATGTTTGCAATTCATTTTAATAGAGCAGCTTCTGTCTATTGTTGCTTCTGGTCCTGCTGTAAAGCAGATCTCTAATGCTGTCAGGTCAGCCCCCAGAAAAGGTTTTCTGTGGGGAGTTGCTGCTGATCTGGACAGTTCCTGACATGGACAGAGGTGGCAGCAGAGAGCACTGTGTCAGACTGGAAAGAATACACCACTTCCTGCAGAACATACAGCAGCTGATAAGTACTGGAAGACTAGAGATTTTTTAATAGAAGTAAATCACAATTCTCTAGCACTTTTTGACACCAGAAAAAAACTTAGTTGTATAACCCCCTAAAATTAATCCCGAAACTATTAACTTTTTTTTACTTTTTTCATACAGATATTCCAGGAAGACTGCTGGTATAGCACCACCTGCTGTTTCCTCTGTGGACATACATGTGTGGCCTCTGACTCTTCTCCGCAGGGAATGTAGTGGGATCCTGTGAAGCTGCAGCATCTTCTCTGCTAAACAGCACAGTCACAGCCTCCTCCTCTGCCAAGCGGAGATGCTGCAGCTTCAGAGAGGAAAAAATACTCTAAATGTTAAAGGGTTTTTTAACCAAATGTGTAAAATTGTGTCGCTATAATATAATAGTATATTCCTCCATCAGCTGAGCTGTAATAGGGCTGAGCTGTGGTGGGGCTTGTCACTATATGATTGGTGGGGCTGCCACTGCTGGGACTGTGAGAATGAAGGGGATACGGGGCTACTTTAGCATGTAGATGGGGGTTTGATCACATGCGGGTGGCCCAGTGCTGGTGATACAAACGGCCGCCTGTAAGCAGGGCTGTGTTGGCACGCTCCTCCAAAGTTACACTGTCGCTTTAAAAAATGTTTGCCATGTTAAAAGTTGTGATTGGCAGATGTGTAGGTGTTCGGACCCCTACTGATCACTAGAATGTGTTGGTACTGCGCACTCAATGATCTCTTTAGACTACTATGTCTACATAGTCGATGGGATTGTCTTGGCCGCACACATAGAGGGTAGGGAGAGAGCTGCTCAGCCACGCGCTTCTCTTCCCAGTTATTCTAACAGTTCCAAACTTTTAAGGTTTTTTTTTTGACAGGTGTACGAAAATGTTGGTGTATTTTAGTGACTTTCAAACCACACCCCCTTCCTGTGAGGTAACACCCCCTTCCTGTGAAGACACACCCTTTCATGTGAAGCTGCACCCTTATCTGTGATGCCACACCCCTATCTGTGATGCCACACCCCTTCCTGTGAAGCCCACACCCACCTTCTTCCTTTGAAGTCACATCTCCATCCTGTAAAGCCACACCCCCTTCTGGTGAAGCCACAGCCCCTTCCTGGGAAGCCACACCCACTTCCTGTGAAGCTGCATCCTCTACCTCTTTACACACCCTCTATGTGATGCCACACACCCTTCATATGAAGCCACATCCCCTTCTTGTGAAGCCACACACCCTTCTGGTGAAGCCACACCCACTTCCTGGGAAGCCACACCCCCTTCCTGTGAAGTCACATCTCCTTTCTGTGAAGTCACATCACCTTCCTGTGAGGCCAAACCTCTTCCTCTGAAGTCACATCTCCTTCCTGTGAAGCCTTTACCCACTTTCTATGAAGCCACATCTCTTTCCTATGAAGCCACGCCCCCTTCATGTGACATCATACCCTCTTCCTGTCAAGCCACACACCCTTCCTGTGAAGTCATATTCCTTTTCCTGTGAAGCCACACCTCTTTCTCTGAAGTCACATCTCCTTCTTTTGAAATCACATCTCCTTCCTGTGAAGCCACATCTCCTTCCTGTGAAGCCACATCTCCTTCTTGTGAAGCCCTATTTCCTTTCTGTGAAGCCATACCCCGTTCCTGTGAAGCCACACCCCTTCCTGTGAAGTCCTATCCTCTTCCTGTGAAACCACACCCCCTTCCTCTGAAGTCACATCTCCTTCCTGTGAAGCCACACTACCTTCCTGTGAAGTCACATCACCTTCTTGTGAAATCACATCTCCTTCCTGTGAAGTCATATCCTCTTCCTGTGAAGACACACTCACTTCCTGTAAAGTCACATCGCCTTCCTGTGAAGCCACACCCCCTTCCTGTGAAGTCATATCCCTTTCCTGTGAAGCCACACCCCTTCCTGTGAAGGCACACCCACTTCATGTGAAGTCCCATCGCCTTCCTGTGAAGTCACCCCCCTTCCTGTGAAGCCCCTTCCTGTGAAGGCACACCCACTTCCTGTGAAGTCCCATCGCCTTTCTGTGAAGTCACCCCCCCTTCCTGTGAAGCCACACCCCCTTCCTCTGAAGCCACACCCCTTCCTATGAAGTCTCATCTCCTTCCTATGAAGCCACACCCCCTTCATGTGAAGTCATATTCCTTTCCTGTGAAGCCACACCCTCTGTGTATCTGTCTTGACTGATTCGTTATTGTTCTGTTCATGAACCAGAAGGCTCAGGATGAGCAGTGGTTTAGGCCCCTTTAAAACACAACACATGAGTCCATATATTTTAGTTTCTCTTGCTTTTATTACAATGACATTTTATCAGAACAGCGTATTATAGTGTATAGTGTATTATAGTAGCGGGTCGCTGCTTCTTGCCTCCAGCTTTGGGTTACTTGGGACAACGCTTTCGGGGGATACAGTGCCGACGGTGTTTACCTTTTTTAGGCCCTAAGACGTACTTGTCTTTGCAGAAACATCCGGGCTTAGTTGCCTTGGATGGGCAGGGTGGTGAGGCTTGTCCTATTGTTTCGCAGGTTGGCGGGCAGGCCGGCCCCTTGGCTCGCCATTCTTCATTCTTGGCACAGTTGTGTTCTACAATAAAGACTCTGGTTTAGTAATTGGGCAGATGTGTAGTGATAGGATGAAGCCCATAAAACAAGCTATCACTAGCAACTAGCCAGCCTGTTGATGGTTTCCAGTTGGTCAATGTTTCTTTTTACCCAACAAAGATGCTGGATTCTATATATACTGAATACACGGCTATGGCAGGCTGTACTAGCAGTACTGTCATGGCAGCCATGGAGGCCTCCAGATGTCAGGACAACCCAACCGCACCCTGCACATGCATTGTGCGGGTGACAGTCAGACCCCCTGGATGTCTAATAATGATACTCAGGACTGGAGAGACCACAGTGGTCAGACCTCCACCATTCAGCATGTTCTTCTCTATCATATGATGTGAGGATCCCCTATCGTACGGGAATAAAAGTGCCCACCTACATACAGACCCAAGATTAGGCTAACTAGCCACTGTAAACAATACCATAGTGTACCGGTAGGGGTGGTCCACAAAGGTCTATACCACCTGGGCAAAGTATCTCTGTCAGGTATCACACTAAGGGGATGAAGGTGTAATTTGTGTTTTCCCCACTAGATGTCTCCCTCTTCTTATATACTGTCTGGGTATATAAGCACAGCTGAAGGGAATGGGTTAAGTGTTGACCTGTTTGTTCACTGTTCTTGACCAATCACAGGTGCAGGTACTACACATAACCAGTTAACCATCTACACTTCTTCCCTTTTCTTTCCCCACTGCCCCATCAATGGGTGGGTAGACCCGCTTACCCCTATTTAAACACAGTTAGTTCCTGGAGGGAGGTCCTTAGTTAGTTGATGGGCAGAAAGACAAGCAAGACAGAGAGCTCCTGTGGCAGTGAAGCCGGGCCTGGCCCAGGCGAGAACCCTTGTCAGGGACAGGAGACAAAGAGATTTTTGTATCAGATTTATTTCAAGATGCAGTGCTAAACCCTCAGGAGGGGCAACGATTCTCTAGGGTGCACCTTGTCCACGCCAGGGACCCTTCTCCGTTATTCTCAGGACAGTTAGCACAAACAAGGAACTGACCCCCACTAAGACAAAGAGCGGGAAAGCCGAAGTAACTTACTGACTGATGCATGGCTCTTCTGGGAGGTCTCGGGAAGTCTGCGACACCCAGTTGTAAAGGTCTGGGGCTCGTATTACTCAACCTGGCACTCCCTGATCTGTTTGGGCAGAAGGCGGTCAGGTAGCTATACGTGAGGGCACCTGTCAGGTCTACTATTGTGTTGTTTCTGTATTGCACTGGAGTTTTCCATGTAAAGTCACCTTGGTTAAGTGCTGGACTCTGTCCTATTTTTGTCGCCTCACCCGCACCTCCACCTTGTTCTCCCCTTTCAAGTGCCAGTGCCGTATGTCCGGGGATGGGTATCACCGCTCCTGGCCACCATGACAAGTCAACCCAAGAAACACTAAGCCCACCTGCTGAATAACACCTCCTCAGCACCCCGGGCCATGGCAGTACCAACCACTGACTTGCATATACTGATTTACAGACCTTATACAGACCCCGGGCTAGGTGTGCACATACTCATCTCTCCCAGTTCCTGAACCTGGAATAGAGAAGTGCAGGAACAAGGACAGGTGAGTATAATGTTAGGACGCTGGGGAGATTTGCCTGATCTTTCATGAGTCTTGGAGACCTTTCTTTTTACAGGAGGTTTTTGAAAGTATTCTGTATTCATATTGTGTAAGTGATGTTATTAGGGAACACCTACCTTTAGGTCCTCTGCCAGGCTGACGCTTACCCTTCTTACCACCAGTGGCAACAGTGCCAATCAGATGCAGAGCTATGGGAGAGAAAGAGAGAGGAGCTTATTATAAACCCATGAATGTCCGCAGTCGTATCTACATACAGTATCATCATATCCACAACCTCCTATATACCAGATGTAGCTAGGCTTACCATGAGTTGTAGCCAGGGTTAACTTGATCACAATAATGCATTTAACTTGGCTTTCTAATTGACTTAACATACTGTACCTCCCTGACACAATTGCTGTGTCAGGGATCAAGTTAACCCTGGCTACAACTCATGGTAAAGCTGGCTACATCTGTAGCTACAGACTAGGATGAGTACCTGATGATGTCAGCCGCAGGCTACAGGTCTTTATACCTGATGTCTGTGGGCTCCGTTATAACATCATGTATAGAGGGTCCTCGGCTATTATACATCATGTATAGTGGGTCCCCGGCTATTATACATCACGTATAGAGGGTCCCCAGCTATGATACATCATGTATAGAGGGTCCCCGGCTATTATACATCATGTATAGAGGGTCCCCGGCTATTATACATCATGTATAGTGGGTCCCCGGCTATTATACATCATGTATAGTGGGTCCCCGGCTATTATACATCATGTATAGTGGGTCCCCGGCTATTATACATCATGTATAGTGGGTCCCCGGCTATTATACATCATGTATAGAGGGTCCTCGGCTATTATACATCATGTATAGTGGGTCCCCGGCTATTATACATCATGTATAGTGGGTCCCCGGCTATTATACATCATGTATAGTGGGTCCCCGGCTATTATACATCATGTATAGTGGGTCCCCGGCTATTATACATCATGTATAGTGGGTCCCCGGCTATTATACATCATGTATAGTGGATCCCCTGCTATTATACATCATGTATAGAGGGTCCTCGGCTATTATACATCATGTATAGAGGGTCCCCAGCTATGATACATCATGTATATTGGGTTCCTAGCTATTAAACATCATGTATAGAGGGTCCCCAGCTATTATACATCATGTATAGAGGGTCCTCGGCTTTTATACATCATGTATAGAGGGTCCCCAGCTATTATACATCATGTATAGTGGGTCCCCGGCTATTATACATCATGTATAGAGGGTCCTCAGCTATTATACATTATGTATAGAGTGTCCTCGGCTTTTATACATCATGTATAGAGGGTCCCCAGCTATTATACATCATGTATAGTGGGTTCCGGCTATTATACATCATGTATAGAGGGTCCTCAGGTATTATACATTATGTATAGAGGGTCCTCGGCTATGATGTATCATGTATAGTGGGTCCCCTGCTATTATACATCATGTATAGTGGGTCCCCTGCTATTATACATCATGTATAGAGGGTCCCCGGCTATTATACATCATGTATAGAGGGTCCCCGGCTATTATACATCATGTATAGTGGGTTCCTAGCTATTATACATCATGTATAGTGGGTTCCTAGCTATTATACATCATGTATAGAGGGTCCTCGTCTATTATACATCATGTATAGAGGGTCCTCGGCTATTATACATCATGTATAGAGTGTCCTCGGCTATCATACATCATCTATAGTGGGTCCCCGGCTATTATACATCATGTATAGTGGGTCCTCGGCTATGATATATCATGTATAGTGGGTCCCCGGCTATTATACATCATGTATAGAGGGTCCCCGGCTATTATACATCATGTATAGTGGGTCCCCGGCTATTATACATCATGTATAGAGGGTCCCCGGCTATTATACATCATGTATAGTGGGTCCCGGCTATTATACATCATGTATAGAGGGTCCTCAGGTATTATACATTATGTATAGAGTGTCCTCGGCTATTATACATCATGTATAGAGGGTCCCCAGCTATTATACATCATGTATAGAGGGTCCCCGGCTATTAGATATCATGTATAGTGGGTCCCCAGCTATTATACATCATGTATAGAGTGTCCTCGGCTATTATACATCATGTATAGTGGGTTCCTAGCTATTATACATCATGTATAGAGGGTCCTCGTCTTTTATACATCATGTATAGAGTGTCCTCGGCTATTATACATCATGTATAGTGGGTCCCCGGCTATTATACATCATGTATAGAGGGTCCCTGGCTATTATACATCATGTATAGTGGGTCCCCGGCTATTATACATCATGTATAGTGGGTCCCCGGCTATTATACATCATGTATAGTGGGTCCCCGGCTATTATACATCATGTATAGTGGGTCCCCGGCTATTATACATCATGTATAGTGGGTCCCCGGCTATTATACATCATCTATAGTGGGTCCCCGGCTATTATACATCATGTATAGTGGGTCCCCGGCTATTATACATCATGTAATTCTGGGACCCCTCAGATTCATCATTACCTGCACCCCTTTAATAACCCCCAGGTGTCTCACAGATAGACATAATTTTTTTCCCCGTCACTGTCATCTGTAGACACTAGGGAGCCCTCTACTGGACACTATAAAAGTTGCTGGTGAGCACAGCTAATACAGAGTATTATGTATTGAACTGGAGTGTAATAAGAGGAGCCGCTGATATTGGTCACATATCATATAATGTCTCTGGATAAGGTGCAGGATGGGGTGCAGAGCAATAAGCATCCCTGTCTAGTGCACCCCTGCTCACTGTAACAAAGCTGGGACTCCTGTCATAATGTCAGGAGTCCCTGCTCTATACAGGATTTCCTGCTCAAAAGCAGGAAGCTTCTGCTCCTGAGGGGGCCTGGCCTTCTTACAGCAGGGTAGTATGGCTGGTTCTGCTGTCAGGCTGCCTGACTTGGAGCTTTGTAACAAACTGGAGGATGCAGCACAGCATGCTTACCCGCTGTGCTGCATGTTTGGAGCTTCCTCTGACTGTTGGATAAGAAAGGAGGGAGAGGTCTGATGGTAGGACAGACTGCAGAGGAAGAAGAGCAGGTGAAGAGCAGGAAGCCTTTTTTGCAGTGCTGTGTCTTGTGCCTCCTCCTCTACATGACCTGTGCTGCATCCTCCTCCCTGCTCCTGACCCCTCTTTACAGCGGCCCCACTGGAGGAAGAGAAATAAGATGTAACCAGTGAGGTTATATTGTATGAGTTTATGTAATTGTATAAGTGTGGGTATATTTGTGTATTTATGTGTGTGTGTGTGTGTGTGTGCATGTATGTGTGTGTGTATATGCATATGTATATACTTTTTTGGTAAATTAGTAGAATAGGTGTTGGTGCTTGTTTTATGAGGCTATTACACTGCGCTGTATTGGACAGGAGGGGATGCCAGAACTATCGTTCATGTGGCTCTTTCTCTTGTCTTGGCCTGATACTGTATTCTGTAACATGGTAAGGGCCTGATACTGGGATGTATAATATGCAGGGGGCCTGATACTGGGATGTATAATATTCTGGGGCCTGATACTGGGATGTATAATATGCTGGGAGCCTGATACTGGGATGTATAATATGCAGGGGGCCTGATACTGGGATGTATAATATGCAGGGGGCCTGATACTGGGGTGTATAATATGCTGGGGCCTGATACTGGGATGTATAATATGCTGGGGCCTGATACTGGGATGTATAATATGCTGGGGGCCTGATACTGGGATTTATAATATGCTGGGGCCTGATATTGGGATGTATAATATGCTGGGGGCCTGATACTGGGATATATAATATGCTGGGGCCTGATACTGGGAAATATAATATGCTGGGGGCCTGATACTGGGATGTTTAATATGCAGGGGGCCCGATACTCTGATTTATAATATGCTGAGGCCTGATACTGGGATGTATAATATGCAGGGGGCCTGATACTGGGATGTATAATATGCTGGGGGCCTGATACTGGGATGTATAATATGCAGGGGGCATGATACCGAGGTCTGTGTAATGCTGGGGGTCTGATAATGTGGTCTATAATATACGGGGGACCTGATACTGGGGTGTGTGATATACTGGGGACCTGATACTGGGGTGTGTAATATGCTGGGGGCCTGATACTGGGGTCTGTATTATGCAGGGCGCCTGATACTGGGGTCTGTATTATACATGGGACCTGATACTGGGGTGTGTAATATGCTGGGGGCCTGATACTGGGGTGTGTATTATGCAGGGGGACTGATACTGGGGTGTGTATTATACAGGGGGCCTGATACTGGGGTGTGTATTATACAGGGGGCCTGATACTGGGATGTATACTATGCTGGTGGCCTGATACTGAGGTATGTGTAATGCTGGGGGTCTGATACTGAGGTCTATAATAAGCTGGGGATCTGATACTGAGGTCTTTAATAAGCTGGGGGCCTGATACTGGGGTCTGTATTATACAGGGGGCCTGATACTGGGGTCTGTATTATACAGGGGGTCTGATACTGGGGTCTGTATTATGCAGGGAGTCTGATACTGGGGTCTGTGTTATACATGGGGCCTGATACTGGGGTCTGTATTATACTGGAGGTCTGATACTGGGGTCTGTATTATACAGGGGGCCTGATACTGGGGTCTGTATTATACAGGTGGCTGATACTGGGGTCTGTATTATGCAGGGGGTCTGATACTGGGGTCTGTGTTATACAGGGGGCCTGATACTGGGGTCTGCATTATACAGGGGGCCTGATACTAGCGTCTGTATTATGAAGGGGGTCTGTATTATGCAGGGGGACTGATACTGGGGTCTGTATTATACAGGGGGCTGATACTGGGGCCTGTATTATACTGGGGTTTGTATTATGCTGGGAGCTGATACTGGGGTCTTTATTATACAGGGGGCCTGATACTGGGGTCTGTATTATGCAGGTGGCCTGATACTGGGGTCTGTATTATACAGGGGGCCTGATACTGGGGTCTGTATTATGCAGGGGGTCTGATACTGGGGTCTGTATTATGCAGGGGGCCTGATACTGGCGTCTGTATTATGAAGGGTGTCTATATTATGCAGGGGGCCTGATACTGGGGTCTGTGTTATACAGGGGGACTTATACTGGGGTCTGTATTATACTGGAGGTCTGATACTGGGGTCTGTATTATACAGGGGGCCTGATACTGGGGTCTGTATTATACAGGGGGCCTGATACTGGGGTCTGTATTATACAGGGGGCCTGATACTGGGGTCTGTATTATACAGGGGCCGGATACTGGGGTCTGTATTATACAGGGGGCCTGATACTGGGGTCTGTATTATACAGGGGGCCTGATACTGGGGTCTGTATTATACAGGGGGCCTGATACTGGGGTCTGTATTATACAGGGGGCCTGATACTGGGGTCTGTATTATACAGGGGGCCTGATACTGGGGTCTGTATTATACAGGGGGCCTGATACTGGGGTCTGTATTATACAGGGGGCCTGATACTGGGGTCTGTATTATACAGGGGCCCGATACTGGGGTCTGTATTATACAGGGGGCCTGATACTGGGGTCTGTATTATACAGGGGGCCTGATACTGGGGTCTGTATTATACAGGGGGCCTGATACTGGGGTCTGTATTATACAGGGGGCCTGATACTGGGGTCTGTATTATACAGGGGCCTGATACTGGGGTCTGTATTATACAGGGGGCCTGATACTGGGGTCTGTATTATGCAGGGGGCTTGATACTGGGGTCTGTATTATACAGGGGGCCTGATACTGGGGTCTGTATTATGCAGGGGCCGGATACTGGGGTATGTAATATGCGTTATAAGAGCGAGCATTATAAGGGGAGCGGCTGATATCAGTCACATGTTATAATATCTTTGGAGGTTATATCAGTACTGGAGCGTTATAAGTAAATTGAGCAGCTGTCCACTAACCCAGGTCTTAAAGTGACTCTGTACCCACAATCTGTCCCCCCCAAACCACTTGTACCTTCGGATAGCGGCTTTTAATCCAAGATCTGTCCTGGGGTCCGTTCAGCAGGTGATGCAGTTACTGTCCTAAAAACAACTTTTAATCCTGCAGCGCTGTGCCCAACGGCCGGGGCTTACATTTGTATATGCATTAGGCTGGCACCACCTCTCCGTCCTTCCTCCCCACCCTCCTCATCATTAGGAATGATCCAGGAACATTTACTGCTGTTTGAGCTTTGCACAAGTGTCTTAACGATCCAGCCCCTGTTCATTATACACACAGGTGAGGAATAGGAGACAATCTGCCTGGAGCATTCCTAATAATGAGGAGGGTGGGGAGGAAGGACAGAGAGGGTGTGCCAGCCTAATGCACATACAAATGTAATGGTGCGTTTACACGTAACGATAATTGGCCCGATCGTACGATTAACGATGTCGGAGTAACAATTTTTTTTTCATAACGAGCAGCGTTTAGACGGTACGATATATCGTACGGAAAATTAATTTCGCGATTGTTTTGCGAACGCTTAAGCCTATCTCACACATTGGTTAAATCGGCGAACGACTGTTCACACGGAACGATTTGCGAACTTTTTGCGAACGACGAACGATGATTTGATAACATGTTGAAAGATCAAAACGAGCGATGTATCGTTCGTCGTTTGATTGTTCGCTGCGTTTACACGTACGATTATTATTCGAATTCGATTATCGTTATCGCACAAATTCGTACGATAATCGTTACGTGTAAACGCACCATAAGCCCCGGCCGTTAGACACAGCGCTGCGGGATTAAAAGTTGTTTTTAGGACAATAACTGCATCCCCTGCCGAACGGACCCCAGGACAGATCTTGGATTAAAAGCAGCTATCCGAAGGTACAAGTGGTTTGGGGGGGGGGGGGGGGTCAGATTGTGGGTACAGAGTCGCTTTAACTAGAGATGAGCGAAGCTTTGGGACTTTGGTCCGAAAGCAGTTCGCTCGATCGTGATGCCTGTGATCCCGGGTGCATAGTTGTGATCCCGGGAATATGTGGCCAGGATATTCCAGGGAATGGATCTGGAATTCCCTGGAATAGCCTGGCCGCATGTTCCCGGGATCGCAACTATGCACCCGGGATCACAGGCATGACGATCGAGTGCAGATGCCGTCTGACCAAAAGTCCGACGTCCGCGCATCTCTAGTCTTATCCAGTCCAGTCCGCGTAGTCTTATCCAGTCCACCCAGTTCCTAGTACCATTCTACTTACTGACTGTAGACAAGAGGAGGATCACTGTCAGTTTGTGCATTTTCGCTCCCGGACTTCTTGCTTTGTATCTGGAAGGAAATAAATCTGTAAAAGTTTGTGACAACCAGTGGCAGCGCGCCTGTCAGCCCCAGCAGCCCTACAGTTTAACCCTTCAGTAGCTCTGATCCTGGTTTGGTTGGGGTCCTGTCTGACTTGGTAAAGTCCCCCTCCCCCCTCCTATGATTCCATCATTACATGGGTCCAGTCCAGTAATAGAATGAGGCTGTGTAAGTGGAGTCTCCCCTGTCCGTTACCCTAATGGTGGTCGCTGTATACTCCACCTGTGGACTGGGCTCAGTATACAGATGGTGCTCCTACTGTCTCCTCTCCACAATAGTCTCGATGCCGGTGAAGCCTGGTTTCTGCACTTTATACCCAGTATAACCGTGTGGCTGGTGGGTGTTACATCTGACATAGTAAATCAGAGCGCATAATACAATAGAACAGTCACTGGAAGGTTACATGTAGGCCCATGACCGCCACATCACAACTCAGCGCCACAACAATGAGTGCAGACATACAGCTGGGGGTAATGGTGATGAAGTTGCTGCAGAGCCAGGGAAGGGGTTTACTCCAGTGCAGCATCTCTTGCAACAGCATAAACCAACACTGCAGGACCAGACCCTGGCTGGGAAACGGAGGGGGGGGGGCCTACTGTAGGGTTCCCCCTCATTTCCATAACCAGCCAACAAATAGCAGCAGCCTAGCAATACTGCCGTAACTTGGGGCTGCCAGGTATTGTTAGCAGTGGGCTAGGTGTGGTGGTACCAACTAGGCACTTGTTAAAGGGGTTATCCAGCGTTACAAAAACATGGCCACTTTCCCCCTACTGTTGTCTCCAGTTTGGGTGGGGTTTTGAAACTCCGTTCCATTGAAGTAAATGGAGCTTAATTGCCAACCACACCTGAACTGGAGACAACAGTAGGGAGAAAAGTGGCCATGTTTTTGTAGTGCTGGATAACCCCTTTAAGAGTGATGATGCCCACCCCCGGGTATACTAGTACTGGGCTTTGTAAAGGTAACACTGGGTGTGTGTGGGTGCAGGTGCGGCAGAGAGGAATGACCACGGAGTCCAGCACTGAACCAGAATAACTTTTACTTAAGGAGTCTTCAGTGCAATAGAATTTAGTGTGGTGTGCGCCCGCGTGGGCGTTCGACCGGTCACTTGCCAGATGGTGCTGTGTGACGCCACTACTGTGGTGGTTGGTCGGAATACAACTCTGTTGTTGTACTGTTGTGATGCCAGGTGGGCACTTAGGTATGGGAGCACACCTGCTTTTATTTTAGAGAAGCTGGCTATACCCTTTCCCCTGTGGTTGGTGACCTGCTGGGCTATTTGGGGGTCCCTTGAGTACTTATCATGGTGGTCCGGAGTGGAGTTGTGATTCACCCGGACTGTCGGTACCGCCACCCTCAGAAAGGGGAGATGACCCAAGGATGTGGTATCTACTGTGTATGTGCTGGAACAATAATCACTGAGTCCTGTTAGTGAGAGAATACTTTGTACAATAGCTGATAGCAGACTGTAGACGTGACAAAACAGAATCTGCGCTGAGACCCTCTAGGATAGAAGAGCTGAGAGTTGTAGAGAGGAGTTTGTACTGAGAGTCCCAACCCAGGGTAGAAGTGTGCACTGCCGGACCTTTAGAAGAAGAAGCAAAAAAAGAAGACTGAAGACTTGAAAGTAGAAGTATACTTGTTCCTGTGTTTCAACCTTAGCTGTTGTTATACCACCTGTTGCCCTCCAGTGTTGGGTGATCCGTCCTATTAGGGTGACACAAGCCCAAGACCTTGTTACCTCAGTTGAGCAGATTGGCTAAGTTTACCTGGTTACACCTGCGCTGCGAGATAGAGTACATAGGCTTCTATCAAATTTGCTCTATCCGGATCAGTTCCTCTTGTTATCAGGATACTGTCCTGCACTGTTAGAGATGTTCACGGCGTGGGTTGCGGTGATCTCTAACTTGTCCTCTCCTGAATGACTTAACACTGCATAGTAAGTAAAAGTGCTGCTTTCAAGAAACTGGTGTCTGTGTCTCCCACGTGTGTCTATTCACTATCACCGACAAGACTACACTGACACGGACTGGAGTGGGGACCTGGCAAAGCCAGGCCCCAGCTGGACTACAGCAGGGACCATCCTATCTTGCGTCCCCAAGCTTGAAAAAGGCCTATGTTAGATGCTATAAGGCTGAAACGCGTTTCAATAAAGAGTATATGTTTACAACGTCATCTACCTATGGATGATCCCTGGCTGCACCGCTGTGTGCAACTATAGTACTTCTGCGCTTAGTGCATCTGGTGTGGATTCAACTTCTGGTCCTGTAATCAGCTGATTATACATCTGCAAGACTTACTAAGTGTGGGCGTGTACTTCCTCTCCCCATGTGACAACTTCCTACAGGAGGTGTAATGTCCCCTGTGAGTGGTGGAGAAGAAGGTGTGAAGAAAAAGGAACACAGAGATACATGAAGAGAAAAGAGGGCTGTCATTGCTGCGCAGAATATAGCAGACAATAACCCCTTAGTTACTACAGCTGGCAAAACTTAGGTACTACTTCATTATCACTTTTACTTGAAGTACAGACTTTTGGGAGGGATGTAAAATACTAATAACTCCCGTGGCGGGACAGCATATTAGTACTTTTGAAGGTGAAAGTGCACAAAAGATAATCACAAAGAATAATATCCTTTCTCCTGATGGACAATACAGAAGGATTAGCTTGGGTTCTTGAAAGGTAGATAGAAAAGTGTAGCCTGAGTAGAGTAGGATAAGGGACTGTCTTGGTACCTAATAAGTGCAGAATTCTGCTGGGATAACCTGTAGTGAAGAAAAGAAGAAGAAGCTCTAAGGGCCTGTTCACACTAAATAAAACAGGTGGAAATTCCTAGCAGAACCCCCCCCCCCCAGACTCCACTTGGAATACTGCCTGCCTCAGTGTCTCCCTTTAATGTCTTGCGCACCTCTGTTCTCCACCACTCCCAGCAGACAGAGGAGGCGCGCAACACAATACAGTGAGACACTAAGGCAGGCGGCATTCCGAGCGGAGTCCGTTGGGGGGGAAGGGGGGTTCTGCTCAGAATTTCTGCCTGTTTTGCTTAGTGTGAACGGGCCCTTAGACCGCCTTTTGCCAGAAGAGCCCACCAAGTGTCAGGTCTGGTAGTACGTGTATCAGGTTTGAACAACTGGGTATAGCTAACCCCTCAAGATTCCCAGAGAAAGTTGAACTGGTTCCAGTGGAGTACTTCAGCTTATGCTCTTTGCTCCGCTGCAGACTAATCCCTTTTTCTGGATAGTCCTGACTAGATCTGAGTTAGTTAGCCCTGGCGGAGGTACGGGTTATATCAGGTGACAGTTACCCCACCTTTGGGTTTAGCACTGCATACTTGTTTCTTACAAATTCCAACAAAAACTTCTGGCTCTCCAAACTCCAACAAAATCACCAGAAGCCCACCACCACAAATTACCTATACTTAATAGAGGCGGCTGGGACTAACCACCTATTGGTGCGGAAAGTGCTAGAAACAGTGTTATGGGAGAGTGTGATAGGTGAGGCATCCAAGCCAGTGATTGGACAACAAAACACAGTACAGTAGACACAGTTAACCCTTTATACCAGGGGTGGGGAACCTTTTCCATGTCGAGGGCCAGTCGGGCATTTATAAAATCATTTGAGGGCCGCATACTGTGCGTGGCAGTTAGTAGCGTGGGTTTGCAGCACCCGGGGCAAGTCAAAGTATTGTTCCCCTAGTGTCCCTGCTATTGTAGTACCCCCCCCCAGTCATGTCCCTGGTAGCCTAGGTACCCCCCCCAGTCATGTCCCTGGTAGCCTAGGTACCCCCCCAGTCATGTCCCTGGTAGCCTAGGTAACCCCCCCCCCCCCCCAGTCATGTCCCTGGTAGCCTGGGTAATCCCCCAGTCATGTCCCTGGTAGCCTAGTTAACCCCCCCCCCCAGTCATGTCCCTGGTAGCCTAGTTAACCCCCCCCCCCCCCAGTCATGTCCCTGGTAGCTCATCTCTAGTCAGGATCAGGTATGGCAATACCTGGGCAGTCTGACAAGTGAGCCTTAAGCTAACCCCGCCCACTGTCCCTGTCTACTTGCCAGAGGACAGCCCTAAGCAGCTGCGGACAACCGTGAAGACGTTCCCTACTCTTAATACGTGGAACACAAAACACGGACAGACAAACAAACATAATAAGAGGTGTCAAACAAACCAGGTCAGCAACAGTCAGGCGGCTTAGTACAAAAAACTGTAAACAGGAGAATAGTCAAGGTCAAGTGCAGAAGGTCAGGAACACAGAGAACAGAGTAAAGGGATGGGGAGCTGAGCAGACGAGTAAACTCTAATAGTCAGCAGGGAACTTAGGAGTCTGCTGCTACTTATCCAGGATCAGAGACTGAGTCCAGCCCTGATCCCAGCACCAAGTTCATCTGAGAAGATCTTAGCAGTGCAGTAACCCCTGCACTGCCAGAAGTCTGACAGGCAGGGCAGGTGTGGCTGGCAAATTTAGACCCAATTTAGAAACTCAGCGCTTCCTCGGCGGCCCGGCATGAACTAAGGAACGCATATTCCTAACAATAGAAAAACAAAAAGGACTATGGACATAGTTCAAACAATCATATATATTTTTTTTGTATTTTCATGATTACTTAAATGATATATGATACACTAAAGATTTATAAAATTCATAAAAAAAATAAAAAAAATGACCACCAATCAATGCAACATTGTAAAATAAGACTGTGCAATGCAGTGATTAAAGTCTAAGGCGCTAGGGATGTCTCATAAAGTGCTTTCTATGCATATAAACTATATTCCAAAGTTATCCTCATTATTCACATAATTAAAATACCTAAAACAACTTTTTGACTTCGCATCAGTATAAGAAACACTCACCAATCTCCCTGCACCGCCACAGCTTTCCCTATGTACATTTCGCCATTAAAAAGCTTCTTCAGGGGATTCTGTGGGAGAACCATCTTACAGACTCCTCGGTCACCACAATACTGCCCCATATATACAGAACTACTATAATTCTGCCCCTGTGTGACTGCTATAGTCTCATTATCATAGAAACCCTTGTGGAGGGTAATAAATTACTCTAGAACATTGGAGCAGTACAGTTTATTCCTGTTCCCGGGCTCAGTTATTGTTCGGGATCAGGTTTCTTGTCATTTGCTGGTGACTCATTGTTTTATTATTTTTTATGATAAGTTCTTAGTCATCTGCAGGTAATTTATAAGGTTATTGTTCCTCTTGCTGTAGGTTTAGGGTGACATTACCATATACTGGTGAGTCATTACTGCTGCCTGGTGCTAATAATCTTGTCTCCTCTATTTACTTATACAGAGGGGAAAAATAAGTATTTGCTGCCGATTTTTGCAAGTTTTCCCACGTACACAGAATGGGGGGGGGGGGGGGGGGGGGTAATATTTCTGGTCGGTAACCTCACCTGTGAGAGACAGGGTCTATAGAACAAGACCAAAGAACTGTCGAAGGACACCAAGGACAAAATTGTAGACCTGCACAAGGCTGGGATGGGCTATAGGACAATAGGCAAGTAGCTGACATGGCAAAAACTGTTGGCACATTAGAAATTGGAGAAAACATAAAGGAAGATTACTGTCAGTCTACCTCCATCTGGGGCTCTATGCAAGATATCGCCCTACGGGGTAAGGATGATTCTGAAAGAGGTCAGGACTAAGCCCAGAACTACACCGGAGGACCTGGTCAATGACCTGAAGAGAGCTGGGACCACAGTCTCATAGATTACTGTTAGTAACACACTACGCCATCATGGATTAAAACCCTGCAGGGCACACAAGGTCTCCCTGCTCACACCAGCACATGGCCAGGCCTGTTTGAAGTTCCCCAATGACCATCTGAATGATCCAGAGGAGGTATAGGAGAAGGTCATGTGGTCAGATAAGACCAGAATACAATTTTTTGGTACCAACTCCACTTGGAGGAAGAAGAAGGATGAGTACAACACCAAGAACACAGTCCGAACCATGAAGCATTGGGGGGGGGGGGGGGGGGAAACATCAACAACCGCCTTCCCTCAGTAAGAGCATCGAAGACGGGTGGTGGCTGGGTCCTCCAGCATGGCCATGACCTGAAACACACACACACAGGGTAACTAAAGGCTCTAATACATGGCCCGATCTGAAGGGGCAAGCGAGCGCCAACCTGTCGGGTCAGCCCCCATTGCTCTTCATTCCCGCTCACTGTTGACTCGTCATTTTTTGGGGCAGATGGTGGAATCCGCCTGAGCATAGAATGGAGTCTATGGGCAAGACGGAGAGTCAAGCGGGAGCGTGCAGGGCAGAGCGGCAGAATCTGCGGGATGTTATTAGCACAGATTCCGTAGTGTGCACATACCCTTAACCAGAATAACACTTTACTTAGGAATCTTCAGTGCAATACAGCTTAAGAGGAAAGGTGAAAAGAATCACGAAAATGGTGCAGCACCGCATGTGGGGGAGAGAGAGAAAGAGACTGCACATTTTTGCATCCAGTAATACCAAACATGTTTATGTTGTTTTTTTTTTTTTTTTCTTCTTTAAACACTTTTAGGCTATTTTCACACGATGTACACTCAATGGCCATTCTGCCGTGAGCGGCTGTTGTTTAACGCTACCTTCTGCTGGAATTAACAATCATGATGGCGGAATGGCCGTTGTTTGTACAGCGTATCAATGTAGCCCTATAGTCCCTCCGGACATCAGTGGAGTACCTATGCTCTGCAATAATCTACGAGCTCGGTGCTCCATTGGTTCAGTCTGCTGTAGGCCAGGCATGGTGCTGTAGACAGGATGTATCAATTACAGAGTCAGACAGCCAAAGGTCAGAGTAGGGCAGCCACAGGTCAGAGTCAGGCAGCCACAGGTCAGAGTCAGGCAGCCACAGGTCAGAGTCAGGCAGCCAGAGATCAGAGTCAGGCAACCACAGGTCAGAGTCAGGCAGCCAAAGGTCAGAGTCAGGCAGCCAGAGGTCAGAGTCAGGCAGCCACAGGTCAGAGTCAGGCAGCCAGAGATCAGAGTCAGGCAACCACAGGTCAGAGTCAGGCAGCCACAGGTCAGAGTCAGGCAGCCAGAGGTCAGAGTCAGGCAGCCAAAGGTCAGAGTCATGCAGCCAAAGGTCAGAGTCAGGCAGCCAGAGGTCAGAGTCAGGCAGCCAGAGGTCAGAGTCAGGCAGCCAAAGGTCAGAGTCAGGCAGCCAGAGGTCAGAGTCAGACAGCCAGAGGTCAGAGTCAGGCAGCCACAGGTCAGAGTCAGACAGCCAGAGGTCAGAGTCAGGCAGCCACAGGTCAGAGTCAGGCAGCCACAGGTCAGAGTCAGGCAACCACAGGTCAGAGTCAGGCAGCCAGAGGTCAGAGTCAGGCAGCCAGAGGTCAGAGTCAGGCAGCCAAAGGTCAGAGTCATGCAGCCAAAGGTCAGAGTCAGGCAGCCAGAGGTCAGAGTCAGGCAGCCAGAGGTCAGAGTCAGGCAGCCAAAGGTCAGAGTCAGGCAGCCAGAGGTCAGAGTCAGGCAGCCAGAGGTCAGAGTCAGACAGCCAGAGGTCAGAGTCAGGCAGCCACAGGTCAGAGTCAGACAGCCAGAGGTCAGAGTCAGGCAGCCACAGGTCAGAGTCAGGCAGCCACAGGTCAGAGTCAGGCAACCACAGGTCAGAGTCAGGCAGCCAGAGGTCAGAGTCAGGCAGCCAGAGGTCAGAGTCAGGCAGCCACAGGTCAGAGTCAGACAGCCAGAGGTCAGAGTCAGGCAGCCAGAGGTCAGAGTCAGGCAGCCACAGGTCAGAGTCAGGCAGCCAGAGGTCAGAGTCAGGCAGCCAGAGGTCAGAGTCAGGCAGCCACAGGTCAGAGTCAGGCAGCCACAGGTCAGAGTCAGGCAGCCACAGGTCAGAGTCAGGCAGCCAGAGGTCAGAGTCAGGCAGCCACAGGTCAGAGTCAGGCAGCCTTAGGAGATGAAGCAGAGACCTCAGGCTGATCGGCTTTCTGCGAACTGACCTGAATCACTGCACCAGTATGGAGGAATGTTTGGCCAGCGGTATCTAAATGGTTAAGTTATTAGTGGCGGCAGCCTGCTTAAAAACTTGCCATACAATGAGTGAGAACATACTTGCCATAGATTGAGTCCCAAGTCCTGCCCATACACTGTTCATTACAAAATGAAATACCATGGGTTTTTAAGGGGTTAACGTGTATTTGCCCCATGCAGTCTGATTATAGCAGAGCTGAGTTTGGCAGAGGAGCACAGATCATTTTTTGCACCCTGTTAAAACGTAACATTTTTTTTTTAATGTTTTTCGCCTGTAGTTGCACAGTTTGTCCAGCAGGGGGCACACACTTGGTTGTTTATTACTTATTCTCTGTCGTATCATTAAAAGAAACTTCTAATAAGAAATGATTGCCCCATAGACGTTCCATTATATGTAGTGACGAGCACCAGAGTACAAGATATGTCACCTGATGGAAGCCTAGCACTGCAATGGATGTAAGACAGGGAGGAGCCAGGCTATGTCCTCCACTATAGTCTTAGGCTATGTTCACACTACGTAAAACTATGGCCGTAGTTTTGAGGTTTATACCTTGGCTGCAATATATACGAACTACGGTCGTACAATGCACACTACGTATTAGACAGTCTCTCACACAGTCTGACACAGTGCTCTCTGCTGCCACCTCTGTCCATGTCAGGAACTGTCCATAGCAGAAGAGGTTTTCTATGGGGATTTGCTGCTGCTCTGGACAGTTCCTGACATGGACAGAGGTGGCAGCAGAGAGCACTGTGTCAGACTGGAGAGTACACCACTTCCTGCAGGACATGCAGCAGCTGATAAGTACTGGAAGACTGGAGATTTGTTAAATATGAGTAATTTAGAAATCTGTATAACTTTCAACACCAATTGATTGGAAAGAAAAATATTTTCTCTGGAGTGCCTCTTTAATGTACACAGCCTCTGCAGTCATCTAGGGCTCGATTGTCTGTCCAGAGGATAAACATGATAGAAATGATTGATGAGGTGACCGTGACCTGATCTCTGCTCCGGGTGTGTGGAAATCTGCATCACAGGGAGAGAGATACGACAATATATTCTTATTATAGAGGTTAAATAATGACCAGCGGCCTAATTGGGGGGGAGGGGGGCAATTACAGAATCTGCCCCTATTGGCAGGGGCCACAACATAAGGAAGAACTCCCGTCTTGCAGAAGACACCTACAGTAGGAAGGTCCTTAAGTAGGGAGGTAGTTTGTCATGGTAGGTAAGTAGGTGCCCCCAGTCTGAGACATCTTTCCCATTGGACAACTTCATCAGGGCCGCCTACTCTGCCCAACGGGAAAGATGGCTGTGAATGCATGAATAGTAGTCTGGGAACAGAAGATGCAAAAACCTTTCCTGCTCTAGACAGGGACGATTCTGGGGTTTCTGCCGCCTGAGGCAAACCTCAGGCGGCCGCCCCGAGTGATGGCCGGCATCCCCCCGCCCCACGCGACCCGATCACCCCAGCGCGTCCCCCACCGACCCCGGGCACTCACCACAGCCAGGAGGTCCGTGACAGCTGCAGGGTGACATCGCGGGACCTGACGGGATGTGGAGGGCGCGGGCGACGGGACAGGTGAGCGGCCGCTGTAATTTTTGTTAAGTGATACTTAACAAAAATGACAGCAGGGGGGACATAACGCCGCCCCCCTGCAGGACCGCAAAATCTGCCACCTGAGGCGGAAGGCTCATTCCGCCTCATGGCAGAAGCGGGCCTGGCTCTAGACAGTTCCTGACATGGACAGAGGTGGCAGCAGAGAGCACTGTGTCAGACTGGAAAGAATACACCACTTCCTGCAGGACATACAGCAGCTGATAAGTACTGGAAAACTGGAGATTTTTAAATATGAATAATTTAGAAATCAGTGTGACTTCCTGACACTAGTTGATTCGTAAAAAAATATATTTTTCCAGAGTACCACTTTAAAGGGGTATACCCAACTTAGATATTCCAGATAGGAGGACATTGGGAAGCCATAATTGTGCTGTAATACATGGGAGTATTACTGTATGGGCACTGTGGATGGGAGTATTACTGTATGGGTACTGTGTATAGGAGTATTACTGTATGGGTACTGTGGATGGGAGTATTACTGTTTGGGCACTGTGGATGGGAGTATTACTGTATGGGCACTGTGTATAGGAGTATTACTGTATGGGTACTGTGTATGGGCACTGTGGATGGGTACTATGTATGGGAGTATTACTGTATGGGTACTGTGGATGGGAGTATTACTGTATGGGCACTGTGTATGGGAGTATTACTGTATGGGTACTGTGTATGGGAGTATTACTGTATGGGTACTGTGTATAGGAATATTACTGTATGGGCACTGTGTATAGGAATATTACTGTATGGGCACAGTGGATGGGAGTATTACTGTATGGGTACTGTGTATAGGAATATTACTGTATGGGCACTGTGTATAGGAGTATTACTGTATGGGCACTGTGGATGGGAGTATTACTGTATGGGCACTGTGTATGGGAGTATTACTGTATGGGCACTGTGGATGGGAGTATTACTGTATGGGCATTGTGTATGGGAGTATTACTGTAGGGTACTATGTATGGGAGTATTACTGTATGGGAACTGTGGATGGGAGTATTACTGTATGGGCACTGTGGATGGGAGTATTACTATATGGGTACTGTGTATGGGAGTATTACTGTATGGGCACTGTGTATGGGAGTATTACTGTATGGGTACTATGTATGGGAGTATTACTGTATGGGCACTGTGGATGGGAGTATTACTATATGGGTACTGTGTATGGGAGTATTACTGTATGGGTACTGTGTATGGGAGTATTACCGTATGGGTACTGTGGATGGGAGTATTACTGTATGGGCACTGTGTATGGGAGTATTACTGTATGGGTACTGTGTATGGGAGTATTACTGTATGGGAACTGTGGATGGGAGTATTACTGTATGGGCATTGTGTATGGGAGTATTACTGTATGGGCACTGTGTATGGGAGTATTACTGTATGGGCACTGCGTATAGGAGTATTACTGTATGGGCACTGTGTATGGGAGTATTACTGTATGGGCACTGTGGATGGGAGTATTACTGTATGGGCACTGTGTATAGGAGTATTACTGTATGGGTACTGTGTATGGGAGTATTACTGTATGGGTACTGTGTATGGGAGTATTACTGTATGGGTACTGTGGATGGGAGTATTACTGTATGGGCACTGTGTATGGGAGTATTACTGTATGGGTACTGTGTATGGGAGTATTACTGTATGGGCACTGTGGATGGGAGTATTACTGTATGGGCACTGTGGATGGGAGTATTACTGTATGGGTACTGTGGATGGGAGTATTACTGTATGGGCACTGTGTATAGGAGTATTACTGTATGGGCACTGTGTATGGGAGTATTACTATATGGGTACTGTGTATGGGAGTATTACTGTATGGGCACTGTGGATGGGAGTATTACTGTATGGGTACTATGTATGGGAGTATTACCGTATGGGTACTGTGGATGGGAGTATTACTGTATGGGTACTGTGTATAGGAATATTACTGTATGGGTACTGTGTATAGGAGTATTACTGTATGGGTACTGTGTATAGGAGTATTACTGTATGGGCACTGTGTATGGGAGTATTACTGTACGGGCACTGTGGATGGGAGTATTACTGTATGGGTACTGTGTATGGGAGTATTACTGTATGGGTACTATGTATGGGAGTATTACTGTATGGGCACTGTGGATGGGAGTATTACTGTATGGGTACTGTGTATGGGAGTATTACTGTATGGGTACTATGTATGGGAGTATTACTGTATGGGCACTGTGGATGGGAGTATTACTGTATGGGTACTGTGTATGGGAGTATTACTGTATGGGTACTATGTATGGGAGTATTACTGTATGGGCACTGTGTATAGGAGTATTACTGTATGGGCACTGTGGATAGGAGTATTACTATATGGGTACTGTGTATAGGAGTATTACTGTATGGGTACTGTGTATAGGAGTATTACTGTATGGGTACTGTGTATGGGAGTATTACTGTATGGGCACTGTGGATGGGAGTATTACTGTATGGGCACTGTGGATGGGAATATTACTATATGGGCACTGTGGATGGGAGTATTACTGTATGGGCACTGTGTATAGGAGTATTACTGTATGGGCACTGTGGATGGGAGTATTACTGTATGGGCACTGTGGATGGGAGTATTACTGTATGGGCACAGTGGATGGGAGTATTACTGTATGGGCACTGTGTATAGGAGTATTACTGTATGGGCACAGTGGATGGGAGTATTACTGTATGGGTACTGTGTATGGGAGTATTACTGTATGGGTACTGTGTATGGGAGTATTACTGTACGGGCACTGTGGATGGGAGTATTACTGTATGGGCACTGTGTATAGGAGTATTACTGTATGGGTACTGTGTATGGGAGTATTACTGTACGGGCACTGTGGATGGGAGTATTACTGTATGGGTACTGTGTATAGGAGTATTACTGTATGGGCACAGTGGATGGGAGTATTACTGTATGGGTACTGTGTATGGGAGTATTACTGTATGGGTACTATGTATGGGAGTATTACTGTATGGGCACTGTGGATGGGAGTATTACTGTATGGGCACTGTGGATGGGTACTGTGTGTTGGTATTGCAGTATGTAGACACTGTATTATATGTGTCTGGAGGTGTTATGCGAGTACTGTAAGAACACATCCTCTGGGCACTGTTTGGGGGTATTATGTAGACACTTTATGGCGGTATTATGTGGGCATTGTTTAGCAGGGGCTTTCTTAGACATTTGTACCCAAAGACTGCAAGGAAGCTGCAGAACATCTTATTGTCCAATGATTTGATTGTAAAGAGTGGTTAAAGGGGTTATCCAGCGCTACAAAAACATGGACACTTTCCCCCTCTCTTGTCTCCAGTTCAGGTGCAGTTTGCAATTAAGCTCCATTTACTTCAATGGAACTTAGGGCCCTTTTACACAGAAAGATTATCTGACAGATTATCTGCCAAAGATTTGAAGCCAAAGCCAGGACTGGATTTAAAAAGAGGAGAAATCTCAGGCTTTCCTGTATGACCTGAACTCTGTTTATAGTCTATTCCTGGTTTTGGCTTCAAATCTTTGGCAGATAATCTTTCTGTGTAAAAGGGCCCTTAGTTTAAAACCCCACCCAATCTGCAAACAAGAGGCGTGAAAAGTGGCCATGTTTTTGTAGCGCTGGATAACCCCTTTAATAGAGGTTAGTTAGTGGAGTATAGTAGTAGAGGAGTATGAAGAACTACAATCCTAGGGGGCGCCGTGCCGGGGTCATTGCTTTTATTCTCTGGATCCTCTTGAGTCTTTAGGTCATTGGGGAGTAAGTGTGTGCAGGGGGGTGATGGATCGGGATCTTATTGGCTCTGCCGGGATTGTGCTGATCTCCTCCATTCTGGATCACCTTATTTAGGATCTCACCACCGATGTATAAGGGTGGGATTAGATGGGCCGATGGGGGCCCGATAATACCTGTAAGCCGTGTAATAGGCCTTGTTTACATCGTTTAACATCATTACCGATGTCCTTACAGCCTTTGTTTAAACTGTATACATTACCTATCCAGGTTGCAGGGCTCCTCTTCCTCTCAGCTTCTCCCCAGGTCCCGCACGCTCCGGCTTCACGGACTGTGATTGGCCAAGCGGCCTATCAGCTGACACAGGCCGCTGTGAATCTGGAGTGCCCGGAACCCAGGGAGAAGCTCAGAGGAAGAGGAGCCCTGCAACCTGGATAGGTATGTATTCCTCTTTTCATATCGTCAGCCGCGCACCGCTACGTGTAATAGCGGTGTGCAGCTGACGATATGTCGGTGCCCGACGATTATAGGTCAGGACCTATGGGTACTATTACACGGAACGATAATCGGCCCTATCTGGCCGATTATCGTTCCGTGTAATAAAGACAACGATCAGCTAATGCTCGTTGTCATCGGCTGATTGTTGATATAGGTTCTGACCTATATTCGTCAGGTGCCGACCGCGCACCGCTACATGTAATAGCGGTGCGCGGCCGGCGCTGACGATATGCAAAAAGGAATACATACCTATCCAGGTTGCAGGGCTCCTCTTCCTCTGTGCTTCTCCCCGGGTCCCGCACGCTGACAGGCCGGGACCGTGGCCGCCAGTGAGTGGCTGAGCGGCCTGTCAACTGAGACAGGCCGCTGTGAAGCCAGAGCGTGCGGGACCCGGGGAGAAGCACAGAGGAAGAGGAGCCCTGCAACCTGGATAGGTAATGTATACAGTTTAAACAAAGGCTGCAAGGACATTAGTAACGATGTCCATGCAGCCCTTGTTAAACGATTATCAGGCCGTGTAATAGGCCAAGTAAACGAACACCGATCTAGCAGATCGGTGCTCTTTTACAGGTATTATCGGGCCCCCATCAGCCCATGTAATACCACCCTATATTAACGATCAGCTGATGACAACGATCATCGGCTGATCGTTTTCCTTATTACACGGAACGATAATCGGCCAGATAGGCCTTAGGATCCATCCCCAGTGCCTGAAAATCACATGTAATAGACCACAGTAGACAAGGCTGCGCTCGGTATCTGTGTTTATTAGTAATGAGCCCGGTTGTACACATATCACATGTTTTATAGGTGATCAGTGTTATATATTACGGGCCGGCGGCGGTCACATGACCTCTAGGATCTCAGTATAGAAGAAACTTCTTAGGGCAGTGAGCAGGTAGGATACAGTCCCCGGTATTCCCTTGTTTAAAGACATATGGATCTGCGCAAATACACCCAGAAAGGCATATACGAGGACACAGGATTACTGGGTCTTTGTAATTTTTACAGTTTCTGGCACAATAGAGTTCGCAATGTGTAAACGTTTTGCGCGGTGGGCAACCTAGAACAAGGAGGAAACAAATGTTATCGATTAAAAAAAAAAAAGTAAAAGGGTCCTGGATGTGATGACGGGTAACATGTCTGACACTTCAGAATGCTGTCTCTTTAAAAGGGCGTGGCCGGGTTGTCACATGGTGGGCGGGGCTTAATTAGCATTTACATAAAGGTTCGGTAACACAGGAATTACTTTGTCCCGGTGCTGATCAGAGATTTTGGAAGGATTTGCTGCAAATTTGCCAAGATAGGACGCTGGAGAACCACATGGTATGTGAGTACCATGGCAAATCGTATTGCAGAAAACATCTCTATTCTCTAGTTAAACGGGCAGAAGTGTAGCTACAGCTCTGGATGGGACTGGAGTAAAAGGCGTAATACAGCCCTATGTGTGTGGATATATGCGGACACTGATGTGGATGAGAGAATGTGATTTATGTGAAGTATCAATGGCAGAAAAGTCACTAGATGCCGATTCTTTCTATGTATCAGGAAGGCGTTGATCTGCTGTGTTGGTCACCCCCCCCCTATTTAGGTTACTCACCACAACTCGCCAATAAATTCAGGGCTGCAGAGATTAAACAAGATGATAAATACAAAGGGGAAAATATGGAAGAACATTTTATAAAGTATAAGTATAAAGTACAAAAAATCTACACTAAAATTTTTACCCTAAAATGTCTTCATCCAACTTCAGAGCAGCATTCATAATATCAGCTGCCCATCATATTCTATTAGCTGCCCATCATATTCTATTAGCTGTCCATCATACTCTATCAGCTGTCCATCATACTCTATCAGCTGCCCATCATACTCTATCAGCTGTCCATCATATTCTATCAGCTGTCCATTATACTCTATCAGCTGCCCATCGTACTCTATCAGCTGCCCATTATACTCTATCAGCTGCCCATCATACTGTGCACTGTGATCTGGGATACTACAAGAGACTGCAGGTAAACCTGCTCCATTATCTCAGCTTATCTCAATGGTGAACCCAGCTCTGCTACATCTGTCTGATAATAAAGCAATGAAGGAGCATTGTGGTCCAGGGACTTACCGAGGAAGGAGAGAAGCAGCAGTGTCCCGACTCTAAGCATCTTTATGGCTGATCTACAAACAATCAAAAATAAATAAATAAAAATCTGATAAATCTTCTATCTATCTATCTATCTATCTATCTATCTATCAAATTCAAATTCAAAAAAGCTTTATTGGCAGGTCCAAAATAAACATTTAGCATTGCCAAAGCAACAGAGTATAATAGATGGAGTGTGGGGGAGGGGGGGGGGGGGGTCATGTGGGGAGCAGGGTGGATATGGGATATGGATAACAGTCCATGGTATCTTATAATCCTCTCAGCCGGTGGCAGGTGGAGACATACTGGGCCGCTACTTCCATGGTGGCCTCTTCTTCCCCCAGCAGAATGTGGAGTTTCCTCTCCTCATCTATGGAGGTGAAGTCCGGGATGATGGTGGAGAGTCTCTGGAAGTAGGTGACCCTGGGGGATGATGGTGGAGAGTCTCTGGAAGTAGGTGACCCTGGTGGATGAGTATTTGCTGCAGTGTAGCAAGAAGTGGGCCTCATCCTCCAGGTCTCCCTGCTCGCAGTGCCGGCACAGTCGGCTCTCCCGCGGCCTGTATGTTTGTTTGTGCCGCCCCGTCTCTATCTCCAGGCTGTGGGCGCTCAGTCTATATAGGCTTAGGGTCTGCCTGTGTTTGGGGTGGTGCAGCCTCTCTAGGTATGGCGCCATGGTGTAGTCTCTCTGCAGTGACTGGTAGATGGTGAGTTTCTGGGAGTTACTTATTTCTCTCCTCCATTCCTCTGTATATTGCCCCTGGTATGTCTCTATCACCCCCTTTATTTGGGCTTTTGTCAGGGCATGTTGTGGGGTTTGGCTGGACTGGTGGTGGATGCCCTGTTGGAGGGCACATTGGGCTCCACGGCTCAGGGAGGCTTTGTGGTGATAGGAGTCTGGGTTGCTTCTCTGTAAGTGCGCCCAGAATGAAAGCGCCCTCTTCTGTACCTGGAACCATAGTGGGAACCTGCCCAACTCTGCCCGACACGCCATGTTGGAGGTGCTGCGATGGACCTGGAGGAGGTACTTGCAGAACTCCAGATGAAAGGTTTCTGTTGGGCTTGGATCCCATTTTGACTGGTCTGGGTAAGTGGCCGGACCCCAAACCTCACTGCCATAAAGCAGGATTGGGGCAATGACACCATTAAAGATCTGTAGCCAGACCCTCACTGGTGCTTTCAGGTGGTACAGTCGCTTTCGTATGGCATAGAAGGCTCTGCTGGCTTTTCCTTTGAGGACCTCTATTGCAGACTTGAAGCTCCCTGATTGGTTAAGCTCCAGGCCCAGGTACGTGTAGCTGCTGGTGTTCTCCAGTACTGACCCGTTTAGTGTGAAGGAGGAGGAGATGGAGGCTTTTTTCTGACCCTTCCTCTGGAACACCATGACTTTGGTCTTCTTAGAGTTGATGGGTAGCGCCCATGTATTGCTGAATTTCTCCAGGACTGACAGGCTTTCTTGGAGGCCGCTCTCTGTGGGGGACAGCAGCAGGAGGTCATCAGCGTACAGTAGGAACTTCACCTCACGGTCATGCAGAAAGAGGCCGGGGGCTGAGGAGTCCTCCAGAACTGCAGCCAGTTCGTTGATGTAGATGTTGAAGAGCGTTGGGCTCAGGCTGCAGCCTTGTCTGACTCCTCGGCCCTGCTGGAAACAAGCTGTCCTCTTGCCGTTCACCTTCACGCTGCATTGGTTCCCAGTGTATGAGCTCTTGATGACATCATACGTCCTCCCTCCAATTCCACTCTGCAGGAGTTTCAGGAATAGGCCCGGGTGTCAAACGCCTTCCTAAAGTCCACAAAACAGGAGAAGATCTTGCCCCGTTTGGTGTTGTGGACGTGGGTCTTGATGAGGCTGTGCAGGGTGTAGATGTGGTCGGTGGTGCGGTGGTTCGGCATGAAACCGGCTTGACTTTTACTGAGGACCTCATGCTGTGTGAGGAAGGTGAGGACTCTTCTGTTGATGATGCCGCTGAATAGCTTTCCCAGAGTGCTGCTCACACAGATCCCACGGTAGTTCGCTGGGTCATATTTGTCCCCACTTTTATGGATGGGGGTTATGAGGCCTCGGTTCCAGTCTTGTGGGAAGTGTCCGGAGCTCAGGACAAGGGTGAACAGTTTGGCCAGTGCAGCGTGGGTGTCTGGCGGGCTGTATTTCAGCATCTCGGGCGGGATGCTGTCAGCACCACTGGCCTTTCTGCATCTGAGTAGAGTGATGTTCTCCTGTATTTCCTGTGTGGTGATCGGCCGGTCCAGGGGGGTCTGGAAGTCCTTGATTGCCTCTTCCATGTGCCTCAGTTTTGTGATTATTTCTTTCTGTTCCTGGGTTTGCTCTTCTTCAGGGATGTTTTTGTAGAGGTCCCTAAAGTAGTTGAGCCAGATGGTGCCATTTTGGATATGGAGAGAGTTTTTCTTGGGCTTTGTGCCGATATGATGCCAGGTCTCCCAGAATGAGTTGTCCTGGAGGGAGTCCTCCAGCCGGTGGATCTTGTGGGAGAGGTAGCTCTGTTTTTTCTCTCTGAGGGTGCGCTTGTATTTCCTCTGTAGGGTGTCATAGGCTTCCCTCGCGGTCTTGTCATTGGGGTCTCTGTGCTTTTTGTTTGAGGCTGTCCTTAGGGAGTGACGTAGGGCCTTGCATTCCTTGTCAAACCATTTCTGGGACGCTTTATTAGAGGGTCTCTTGACGCTGGTTTGTTCAAGGTCTGCTAGTTCTGCCATTGTGTACAGGATCTTATTAAAGTCCTTCACTGCCAGAGTGACCCCTTGTTGGCTTGGCTGATAGGGAGTGCTGTGAAAGTTTTTGAGCATCCCTTTGATTTCCACTCGATCGGTCGCGTTCCTGTATTTAGTGGCAGATTGTCTGCGCCACTTGAAGGATGGTGGCAGATTGTAGAGACCCGTCTGGCAAGGCTGTGTGGATGCTCCCTTGGTGGATCTCATGTACAGCAGGATCTGGTTATGGTCTGAGAGGTGTGTGTCCGGAGTGACTATGAAAGCGTTGATGTTTTGGGGGTCTGCGTCTGTGATGGCATAGTCCACCACACTGTTGCCCACGTGGGAGTTTACCGTGAATCGCCCTAAACAGTCGCCCCTGATACGCCCGTTCATGATGTACAGTCCCAGGCTCCGGCACAGGTTCAGCAGTTTTTTCCCACTCTTGTTAACAGTCCTGTCATAGCTGTTCCGTACTGTCTGTGTGGGGTCTGAGTAGTAGTCGCCGCCTAGGATATATGTGTTGCCATCGGAGGTGACATAGTCCTTTTCCACACCTGTCCTGGCGTTGAGGTCTCCGCAGATCAGCACCCGGCCCTGACACTGGAATTGGGCAGCCTCATTTTGTAGGACCTCATAGATGTCTGGGTTGTGGTAGGGGGACTCAGCTGGGGGGATGTATATAGCACACAGGTAGATGTCATACTGTGAAGCAAGGATGGAGCTGCTTATTTTTATCCAGATGTGGTTGTTCCCCCGTTTGACTGCTGTCATGTGATCTTTCAGCTCCTCCTTGTACCAGATCATTATGTAACCTGAGCGCCGGCCCTGTTTGGTACTTTTGTTTTTCTGGGCAGGGACAGAGAATTCCTTATAGCCCATGGGTGCCAGGGACTCATCCTCTGCCCGGGTCCATGTCTCCAAGAGGATTTGTATGTCAACAGTTTTTAGTTTTTCTTTGAAGTCTGGATCACTGGTTTTGGATCCAAAGGCTGAGGAAGTTAATCCTTGGATATTCCAGCTACTGATGATGAGGGACGTCATTGTCAGTCGCTATACCTTGTAATGAGTTAGTTTTTTTATTGGACATGGCAGCTTGTGTTAGAGGGGTCACATTAGTTTCTTACATAGTGTGCTGAGCAGGTTTCTTATCTCTGCCATGCTGCTGCCCTCTGTTGTGCAGTGCTGCCATTGTGGGACCGCTGTTTTCCCCCACCTCTGCCATCGCTGGGGACTGGGTCTGGGGTAGTTGCCTTCTGTGTTTCGGCGTCTGTTTCCAGGACTTTGGCTTGGTTGCCGTCTCTGGGGTCTTTCAAGTACTATGTCCTTAAATTCTTTTGCCAGTTTGCTTACTCCTTGTTTGTCCAGGTGTTTGGTGTCATACAGGTCTTGGGGTGTGATATCCCGGTGTACAGCCAGTTTAGTGTTGGGTATTGAGGAGATACTGGCGGCCAGCTCTGCGTTAATCTGCTCGGTTACACGGTGGGATACGTCTTGTCTTGGGAGCAGGGCAGACAGGATTATTTGTGACCTGGGGAATCTTTGTTGGGTGGCTTTGGCTAGCTGTGTAAGTCTTTCTGCAGTCTTCTCCTGCTGCAGGTCATTTGTGCCGGTGTGTAGGATGAGGTGTTTGGGGTCGGTAAAATATGGGTTATTGATCACTTCTGCTGCTTGTGCTATTGTCGAGCAGCGGATTTTTGTGACCAGTTTCCCTGGGAAGAGTCTCTGTGTGTTGAG
>NC_091465.1:84075990-84078127 GCF_027789765.1 Dendropsophus ebraccatus
AGCAAAGCTGAGTTGGCAGTGACTGTAGCAGAGCTGAGTTGGCGGTGACGGTGTAGCAGAGCTGAGTTGGGGATGACAGTGTAGCAGAGCTGAGTTGGCGGTGACAGTGTAGCAGAGCTGAGTTGGGGAACGGTGTAGCAGAGCTGAGTTGGCGGTGACAGTGTAGCAGAGCTGAGTTGGCGGGGACAGTGTAGCAGAGCTGAGTTGGGGAACGGTGTAGCAGAGCTGAGTTGGCGGTGACGGTGTAACAGAGCTGAGTTGGAGATGACAGTGTAGCAGAGCTCAGTTGGGGGAACGGTGTAGCAGAGCTGAGTTGGGGGAGCGGTGTAGCAGAGCTGAGTTGGGGATGACGGTGTAGCAGAGCTGAGTTGGCGGTAACGGTGTAGCAGAGCTGAGTTGGCGGTGACGGTGTAGCAGAGCTGAGTTGGGGGAAGGTGTATCAGAGCTGAGTTGGGGGATGACGGTGTAGCAAAGCTGAGTTGGGGATGACAGTGTAGCAGAGCTGAGTTGGGGATGACTGTAGCAAAGCTGAGTTGGCAGTGACTGTAGCAGAGCTGAGTTGGCGGTGACGGTGTAGCAGAGCTGAGTTGGGGATGACAGTGTAGCAGAGCTGAGTTGGCGGTGACAGTGTAGCAGAGCTGAGTTGGGGAACGGTGTAGCAGAACTGAGTTGGCGGTGACAGTGTAGCAGAGCTGAGTTGGCGGGGACAGTGTAGCAGAGCTGAGTTGGGGAACGGTGTAGCAGAGCTGAGTTGGCGGTGACGGTGTAACAGCTGAGTTGGGGATGACAGTGTAGCAGAGCTGAGTTGGGGGAACGGTGTAGCAGAGCTGAGTTGGGGGAGCGGTGTAGCAGAGCTGAGTTGGGGATGACGGTGTAGCAGAGCTGAGTTGGCGGTAACGGTGTAGCAGAGCTGAGTTGGCGGTGACGGTGTAGCAGAGCTGAGTTGGGGGAAGGTGTATCAGAGCTGAGTTGGGGGATGACGGTGTAGCAGAGCTGAGTTGGGGATGACAGTGTAGCAGAGCTGAGTTGGGGGTTAGGTGTAGCAGAGCTGAGTTGGGAACGGTGTAGCAGAGCTGCGTTGGGGATGACGGTGTAGCAGAGCTGAGTTGGCGGTGACGGTGTAGCAGAGATGAGTTGGGGGGAAGGTGTAGCAGAGCTGAGTTGGGGGTGAGGTGTAGAAAAGCTGAGTTGGGGGAACGGTGTAGCAGAGCTGAGTTGGGGATGACGGTGTAGCAGAGCTGAGTTGGCGGGGACGGTGTAGCAGAGCTGAGTTGGTGGAACGGTGTAGCAGAGCTGAGTTGGGGATGACGGTGTAGCAGAGCTGAGTTAGCGGGGATGGTGTAGCAGAGCTGAGTTGGGGGAACGGTGTAGCAGAGCTGAGTTGGCGGTGACGGTGTAGCAGAGCTGAGTTGGCGGTGACGGTGTAGCAGAGCTGAGTTGGGGGGAAGGTGTAGCAGAGCTGAGTTGCGGGGAAGGTGTAGCAGAGCTGAGTTGGGGGAACGGTGTAGCAGAGCTGAGTTGGTGATGACGGTGTAGCAGAGCTGAGTTGGCGGGGACGGTGTAGCAGAGCTGAGTTGGCGGTGACGGTGTAGCAGAGCTGAGTTGGGGGAAAGGTGTAGCAGAGCTGAGTTTGGGATGACGGTGTAGCAGAGCTGAGTTGGCGGTGACGGTGTAGCAGAGCTGAGTTGGGGGGAAGGTGTAGCAGAGCTGAGTTGGGGGAACGGTGTAGCAGAGCTGAGTTGGTGATGACGGTGTAGCAGAGCTGAGTTGGCGGGGACGGTGTAGCAGAGCTGAGTTGGCGGTGACGGTGTAGCAGAGCTGAGTTGGGGGAACGGTGTAGCAGAGCTGAGTTGGGGATGACGGTGTAGCAGAGCTGAGTTGGCGGTGACGGTGTAGCAGAGCTGAGTTGGGGGAACGGTGTAGCAGAGCTGAGTTGGGGGGGAAGGTGTAGCAGAGCTGAGTTGGGGATGACGGTGTAGCAGAGCTGAGTTGGGGGGAAGGTGTAGCAGAGCTGAGTTGGAGGTGACTCGGACGATTGCGAGGGGCGGAGCTTGCCGCGGGTGATCGCGGGGGGCGGAGCTTGCAGTGGGCGATTGCGGGGGGCGGAGCTTGTCACGGGCGATCGCCGGGGGCGGAG